>NW_028227318.1:440467-510609 GCF_978045245.1 Mus caroli | reverse complement strand
AAATGAGAAAATAACACTGTAGTACCTTGAATATGGTGAGTAAACACTGAAAAAGTCTAAAAATGAGAAAATCACACAGTAGGACCTGCAATATGGTGAGAAACCCTGAAAAAGTCGAAAAATGAGAAAATCACACTGTAGGACTTGGAGTAAGATGAGAAACCCTGGAAAAGTCAAAAAATGAGAAAATCACACTGTAGGACCTGGAATATGGTGAGAAACCCTGAAAAAGTCGAAAAAAGAGAAAATCACAGTCTAGGACTTGGAATATGATGAGAAACCCTGAAAAAGTCAAAAATTGAGAAAATCACACTGTAGGACCTGGAATATGGTGAGAAACCCTTAAAAAGTCTTAAAAAGAGAAAATCACACTCTAGGACTTGGAATATGGTGAGAAACCCTGAAAAAGTCAAAAAATGAGAAAATCACACAGTAGAACCTGGAATATGGTGAGAAACCCTGAAAAAGTCTAAAAATGAGAAAATCACACAGTAGCACTGCAATATGGTGAGAAACCCTGAAAAAGTCGAAAAATTAGAAAATCACACTGTAGGACTTGGAATAAGATGAGAAACCGTGAAAAAGACAAAAAATGACAAAAATGCACTGTAGGAGCTGGAATATGGTGAGAAACCCTGAAAAAGTCCAACAATAAGAAAATCACACTTGTAGGACCTGCAATATGGTGAGAAACCTTGAAAAAGTCGAAAAATGAGAAAATCACACTGTAGGACTTGAAGTAAGATGAGAAACCCTGAAAAAGTCAAAAAATGAGAAAATCACACTATAGGACTTGGAATATGGTGAGAAACCCTGAAAAAGTCAAAAAATGAGAAAATTACACTGTAGGACCTGGAATATTTTTGAGAAACCCTGAAAAAGTCCGAAAAAGAGAAAATCACACTCCTGGACTTGGAATATGATGAGAAAACCTGAAAAAGTCAAAAAATGAGAAAATCACAGTGTAGTACCTAGAATATTGGTGAGAAACACTGAAAAAGTCTTAACGTGAGAAAATCACACAGTAGGACCTGGAATATGGTGAGAAACCCTGAAACATTTGAAAAATAAGAAAATCAAACTTGTAGTACCTGCAATATGGTGAGAAACCCTGAAAAAGTCGAAAAATGAGAAAATTACACTGTTCGACTTGGAATAAGATGAGAGACCGTGAAAATTTTAAAAAATGAGAAAAATACACTGTAGTAGCTGGAACATGGTGAGAAACCCTGCAAAAGTCGAAAATTAAGAAATTCACACTTGTAGGACCTGCAATATGGTGAGAATCCCTGAAAAAGTCGAAAAATGAGAAAATCACACTCTAGGACTTGGAATATGATAAGAAACCCTGAAAAAGTCGAAAAATGAGAAAATCACACAGTAGGACCTGCAATATGGTGAGAAACCCTGAAACAGTCGAAAAATAAGAAAATCAAACTTGTAGTACCTGCAATATGGTGAGAAACCCTGAAAAAAGAAAGAAAGAAAGAAAGAAAGAAAGAAAGAAAGAAAGAAAGAAAGAAAGAAAGAAAGAAAGAAAGAAAGAAAGAAAGAAAGAAAGGAGAATAAAAAGTTTTTATAAAAGTTTTATAAAAAGTGTTAAAGTTTTTAAAAATTAAAAAAAAAAATTACCAGATCACCATCAAGCACACACAGCATTGGCTGTCTTCAGGTGTATCCTTTCAGCCTCCAAAACAAAAAGCAATGGCTGGCTGGCTTCATGTGTATCCTATTCTCGAGTCTTATTTCCAACCTAAGAGCTGGGCTGAGCTGCCTCATTATGTAATTGCAAATCTTCCTTGGTTTGTCTTTTCCATTTCTAAGACTAACAGGCCTTTTTCTATTTAGAGAATATGCTCATGACTGTCCTTTAGATATAGTAAATATAACTGTTGCTCAATAAAAATTATTTTGCATGTATTTATTTGTGTGAGTGATGAAGCTCAGGTCTTCAAACTCGTCAGGAGTTATAATTACCTCCCCTCTCTCTCACCCACTCTCTGTCCTCTCTCTGAATGATCTATTTTATTTTTAGTGTAAGAATGTTTTGCATGTGTATGCTGTGCCCACAGACTCCAGAACAGAGTAATAGATCCCCTGGAACTGGAGATGGGCCACCATATATATATATACTGGTAATTGAGCCCAGGTTCTCTGGAAGAGGAGACAATGCTCTTAATTGTTGAGCCCTCTCTGTAGCCACATCTTTCTTTCTTTCTTTCTTCCTTTCTTTCTTTCTTTCTTTCTTTCTTTCTTTCTTTCTTTCTTTCTTTCTTTCTTTCTTTCTTTCTTTCTTTTTTTTTTTTGAGTATATGTTAGGCTGTGTTTATATACATCATATGCAGACAATAAGAATGATTTAGATTCTTCAGCATCTGACACCCTCTTCTGGAGTGTCTGAACATAGCTACAGCATACTTTGATATAATAAATAAATAAATCTTTAAAAAGAAAAGGAAAAGTAAAAAAGAAAGAACAGGCCTGCCATATGCATGTTCATAGAGGAAAATGGAAGAGACCCCAATCTAACCTCAGCAGGGTGCTTCCTTCTGGATGGTAGCTCACAGTTTCATCCCAGCAAGACAGGCAAATCACTGAGTTCAAGGACAGTAAGGTTCAGGACAGCCAAGGTTAGGAAGGAAAAGGGTCTATGTTGAGAATACAAACCCTCAGGGGGTGGGGGAATCCAGATTAACTTTTTAATAACAAAGACTTGGTCTTTGATGTCTATAGGAAGCCCTTCTCAGTGCCTTTAACTAAGACTGAACATTCAGGGCTGTGACTCAACTGTAACAAGGAACAGGGCTAAGAACCTGCAGCCTTTGAAAACAACTATTTTTTTAAAGTGGGGGACACAAATCAGCAGTAGAACCCCTCAGGTTCAGCCATAATACTTGTTAGGGAAACAGCCTCAATGTCCGGAGCTGAGGTCTCATGGGTGAACTGCTTCAAGCTCTGAGTATCATTGAAAGAAAGAAAAGATATCATGTGGTTGCTTAATTTATTTATTTTATTATTTCTATTTTTTGTTTTCTTTTGTTTTGTTTTAGAAAAGGCCTCAGTCTGTAGCTATGGCTGACCTAGGACAGACTACATGTGTTAATTACGGTTTCACAGCTGAGAAACAGACCATAACTATGTAAGACTTAGAAAACCCAACAGTCAGTGGTGGCTCGAGCTCTTAATGAGAGCACTCTGGAGGGAGAGGCAGTCAGTTTCTGATTTCGAGGCCAGCCTGGTTAAAGACAGGGATAGGCAGGGCTAGGCAAGGCAGGGCTAGGCTAAGCAAGGGGCTAGGTTAGGCTAGGCAAGGGGCTAGGATAGGCTAGGCTAGGCAAGGGGCTAGGCAAGACAGTAAGACAGACAGACAAGTATGGCAGGCCTGCCTGGTTTTTCTTTCTTTCTTATCCCTTTTAAAAAATGTTTATTTATTTATTTATTTATTTATTTATTTATTTATTTATTTATTTATTAGATATAAGTACACTGTAGCTGTCTTGAGACACTGCAGAAAAGGGTGTAAGATTCTGGATAATCTAAATCCCTCTTATGGGCTGCATATGATGTACATAAACACAGCCTCACATATACTTCTAAAAATTTATAGATGGGTGGGGCCACTGAAAGGGCTCAACAATTAACAGAATTGTCTCCTCTTCCAGAAAACCTGGGATCAACTAACAGCAACTATATGGTGGCCCATCTCCAGTTCCAGGGGATCAGAAAGACAGACAGACAGACAGACAGACATAAGGATGGCAGGCCTGCCTGGTCTTACTTTATTTCTTATCCTTTTAAAAAATATTTTATTTATTTATTTATTTATTTATTTATTTATTTATTTATTTATTTATTTTTTAGATATAAGTACACTGTAGCTGTCTTCAGACACTCCAGTAGAGGGTGTCAGATTCTGGAGAATCTAAATCCCTCTTATGGTCTGCATATGATGTACTTAAACACAGCCTCACATATACTTCTAAAAATTTAAAGATGGGTGGGGCCACTGAAAGGGCTCAATAATTAACAGCATTGTCTCCTCTTCCAGAGAACCTGGGATCAACTACAAGCAACTATATGGTTGCCCATCTCCAGTTCCAGGGGATCAGACAGAGAGACAGACAGACAGACAGAGATAAGGATGGAAGGCCTGCCTGGTCTTTCTTTCTTTCTTATCCTTTTTAAAAAATGTTTATTTATTTATTTATTTATTTATTTATTTATTTATTTATTTATGTATTTATTAGATATAAGTACACTGTAGCTATCTTCAGACACTCCAGAAGAGGGTGTCATATTCTGGAGAATCTAAATCCCTCTTATGGTCTGCATATGATGTACATAAACACAGCCTCACATACACCTCTAAAAATTTAAAGATGAGTGGGGCCACTGAAAGGGCTCAACAATTAACAGCATTGTCTCCTCTTCCAGAGAACCTGGGATCAACTACCAGCAACTATATGGTGGCCCATCTCCAGTTCCAGGAGATCAGAAAGACAGACAGACAGACAGAGAAAAGGATGGCAGTCCCTGCCTGGTCTTTCTTTTTTTCTTATCATTTTTTTTTAAAAATATTTATTTATTTATTTATTTATTTATTTATTTATTTATTTATTTATTAGACATAAGTACACTGTAGCTGTCTTCAGACACTCTAGAAGAGGGTGTCAGATTCTGGAGAATCTAAATCCCTCTTATAGTCTGCCTATGATGTACATAAACACAGCCTCACATACACTTCTAAAAATTTAAAGATGAGTGGGGCCACTGAAAGGGCTCAACAATTAACAGCATTGTCTCCTCTTCCAGAGAACCTGGGATCAACTACCAGCAACTATATTGTGGCCCATCTCCAGTTCCAGGAGATCAGACAGACAGACAGACAGACAGAGATAAGGATGGCAGGCCTGCCTGGTCTTTCATTTTTTCTTATCCTTTTAAAAAATGTTTATTTATTTATTTATTTATTCATTTATTTATTAGATATAAGTACCCTGTAGCTGCCTTCAGATACTCCAGAAGAGGGTGTCAGATTCTGGAGAATATAAATCCCTCTTATGGTCTGCATATGATGTACATAAACAAAGCCTCACATATACTTCTAAAAATTTAAAGATGGGTGGGGCCACTGAAGGGCTCAACAATTAACAGCATTGTCTCCTCTTACAGAGAACCTGGGTTCAACTACCAGCAACTATATGGTGGCCCATCTCCAGTTCCAGGGGATCAGACAGACAGACAGACATACAGACAGATAGAGATAAGGATGGCAGGCCTGCCTGGTCTTTCTTTCTTTCTTATCCTTTTTAAGAAATGTTTATTTATTTATTAATGTATATTAGATATAAGTACACTGTAGCTGTCTTCAGACACTGAGGAAGAGGGTGTCAGATTCTGGAGAATCTAAATCCCTCTTATGGACTGCAAATGATGTACATAAGCACAGACTCACAATTACTTCCAAAAATTTAAAGATGTGTGGGGCCACTGAAAGGGCTCAACAATTAACAGCATTGTCTCCTCTTCCAGAGAACCTGGGATCAACTACCAGCAACTATATGGTGGCCCATCTCCAGTTCCAGGGGATCAGATAGACAGACAGACAGACAGAAGAGATAAGGATCGCAGGTCTGCCTGTTCTTTCTTTCTTTCTTTCTTTCTTTCTTTCTTTCTTTCTTTCTTTCTTTCTTTCTTTCTTTCTTTCTTTCTTTCTTTCTTATCCTTTTAAAATGTTTATTTATTTATTCATTTATTTATTTATTTATTAGATTTAAGTACACTGTAGCTGTCTTCAGAAACTCAGGAGGAGGGTTTAAGGTTCTGGAGTATCTAAATCCCTCTTATGGACTGCATATGATGTACATTAACACAGCCTCATATATACTTCTAAAAATTTAAAGATGGGTGGGGCCACTGAAAGGGCTCAACAATTAACAGCCTTGTCTCCTCTTCCAGAGAACCTGGGATCAACTACCAGCAACTATATGGTGGCCCAACTCCAGTTCCAGGGGATCAGACAGACAGACAGACAGACAGACTAGAATGGCAGGCCTGTCTGGTTTTTCATTCTTTCTTATCCTTTTTAAAACATCTTTCTTTCTTTCTTTCTTTCTTTCTTTCTTTCTTTCTTTCTTTCTTTCTTTCTTTATTTATTTATTAGATATAAGTACACTGTAGATGTCTTCAGACACTCAAGAAGATGGTATCAGTTTCTGGAGAATCTAAATCCCTCTTATGGTCTGCATACAATGTACATAAACACAGCCTCACATATACTTCTAAAAATTTAAAGATGGGTGGGGCCACTGAAAGGGCTCAACAATTAACAGCATTGTCTCCTCTTCCAGAGAACCTGGGATCAACTACCAGCAACTATATGGTGGCCCATCTCTAGTTCCAGGGGATCAGACAGACAGACTGACAGACAGAGATAAGGATGGCAGGCCTACCTGGTCTTTCTTTCCTTCTTATCCTTTTAAAAAAATGTTTATTTATTTATTTATGTATGTATTTATTAGATATAAGTACACAGTAGCTGTCTTCAGACACTCCAGAAGAGGGTGTCAGATTACGGAGAATCTAAATCCCTCTTATGGTCTGCATAAGATGTACATAAACACAGCCTCATATATACTTCTAAAAATTTAAAGATGGGTGGGGCCACTTAAAGGGCTCAACAAATACCAGCATTGTCTCCTCTTCCAGAGAACCTGGGATCAACTACCAGCAAAAATATGGTGGCCCATCTCCAGTTTCAGGGGATCAGATAGACAGATAGAAAAACAGACAAGGAAGGCAGGCCTGCTTGGTTTTTATTTCTTTCTTATCCTTTTTAAAACATGATTATTTATTTATTTATGTATTTATTAGATATAAGTACACTCTAGCTGTCTTCAGACACTCCAGAAGAGGGTGTCAGATTCTGAAGAATCTAAATCCCTCTTATGGTCTGCATATGATGTACATAAACACAGCCTCACAAATTCTTCTAAAAATTTAAAGATGGGTGGGGCCACTGAAAGGGCTCAAAAATTAACAGCATTGTCTCCTCTTGCAGAGAAACTGGGATCAACTACCAGCAACTATATGGTGGCCCATCTCCAGTTCCAGGGTATCAGACAGACAGACAGATAGACAGAGATAAGAATGGCAGGCCTGCCTGTTCTTTCTTTCTTTCTTTCTTATCCTTTTTTAAAAATGTTTATTTATTTATTTATTTATTTATTTATTTATTTATTTATTAGATATAAGTACACTGTAGTTGTCTTCAGTCACTCCAGAAGAGGGTGTCAGATTCTGGAGAATATTTCCCTCTTATGGTCTGCATATGATGTACATAAACACAGCCTCACATATAGTTCTAAAAATTTAAAGATGGGTGGGGCCCCAGAAAGGGCTCAATAATTAACAGCATTGACTCCTCTTCCAGAGAACCTGGGATCAACAATGAGCAACTATATGGTGGCCCATCTTTAGTTCCAGTGGATCAGACAGACAGAGAGACAGACAGAGATAAGGATGGCAGGCCTGCCTGGTCTTTCTTTTTTTCTTATCCTTTTTAAAAAATGTTTATTTATTTATGTATGTATATATTTATTTATTTATTTATTTATTTATTTATGTATTTATTAGATATAAGTACAATGTAGCTGTCTTCAGACACTCCAGAAGAGGGTGTCAGATTCTGGAGAATCTAAATCCCTCGTATGGTCTGCATATGATGTACATAAACACAGCCTCACATATACTTCTAAAAATTTAAAGATGGGTGGGGCTACTGAAAGGGCTCAACAACTAACAGCATTGTCTCCTCTTCCAGAGTACCTGGGATCAACTACCAGCAACTATATGGTGGCCTATCTCCAGTTCCAGGGGATCTGACAGATAGAGAGACAGACAGACAGACAGACAGACAAGGTGGCAGGCCTGCCTGGTCTTTCTTTCTTTCTTATCCTTTTTAAAAATGTTTATTAATTTATGTATGTATTTATTAGATAAAAGTACACGGTAGCTGTCTTCAAACACTCCCCAAGAGGGTGTCAGATTCTGGAGAATCTATATCCCTCTTATGATCTGCATATGATGTACATAAACACAGCCTCACATATACTTCTAAAAACTTAAAGATGGGTGGGGCCACTGAAAGGGCACAACAATTAACAGCATTTTCTCCTCTTCCAGAGAACCTGGGATCAACTACCAGCAATTATATGGTGGCCCATCTCCAGTACCGGGGAACAGACAGACAGACAGACAGACAAGGATGGCAGGCCTGCCTGGTCTCTCTTTCTTTATTATCCTTTTTAAAAAATGTTTATTTGTTTATTTATGAATTTATTAGATATAATTACACTGTAGCTGTCTTCAGACACTCCAGAAGAGGGTGTCAGATTCTGGAGAATCTAAATCCCTCTTATGGTCTGCATATTCGGTACATAAACACAGCCTTACATATACTTCTAAAAATTTAAAGATGGGTGGGCAACTGAAAGGGCTCAACAATTAACAGCATTGTCTTCTCTTCTAGAGAACCTGGGATCATCTACCAGCAACTCTATGGTGGCCCTTCTCCAGTTCCAGGGGATCAGACAGACAGACAGACAGAGATAAGGATGGCAGGCCTGCCTGGTCTTTCTTTCTTTCTAATCGATTTTAAAAAATGTTTATTTATGTATTTATGTATTTATTAGATATAAGTACACTGTATCCGTCTTAGACACTCCAAAAGACTGTGTCAGATTCTGGAGAATTTAATCCCTCTTATGGTCTGAATATGATGTACATAAACACAGCATCACATTTACTTCTAAAAATTCAAAGATGGGTGTGGCCACTGAAAGGGCTCAACAATTAACAGCATTGTCTCCTCTTCCAGAGGACCTGGGATCAACTACCAGCAACTATATGGTGGCCCATCTCCAGTTCTAGGGGATCAGACAGACAGACAGAAGGAGAGACAGACAGACAGACAAAGATAAGGATGGCAGGCCTGCCTGGTTTTTCTTTCTTTCTTATCCTTTTTAAAAAATGTTTATTTATTTATTTATTTATTTATTTATTTATTTATTTATTTATTTATTTATTTATTATATATAAGAACACTGTAGCTGTCTTCAGACACTCCAGAAGAGGGTGTGAGGTTCTGGATAATCTATATCCCTCTTATGGTCTGCATATGATGTACATAAACACAGCCTCACATATACTTCTAAAAATTTAAAGATGGTTGGGGCCACTGAAAGGGCTCAACAATTAACAGCATTGTCTCCTCTTCCAAGGAACCTGGGATCAACTACCAGCAACTATATTTTGGCCCATCTCCAGTTCCAGTGGATATGACAGATAGACAGACAGACAGACGGACAGACAAGGTGGCAGGCCTGCCTGGTCTTTCTTTCTTTCTTATCCTTTTTTAAAAAATGTTTATTTATTTATTTATTTATGTATTTATTAGATATAAGTACACTGTAGCTGTCTTCAGACACTCCAGAAGTGGGTGTCAGATTCTGGAGAATCTAAATCACCCTTATTGTCTGCATATGAGGTACATAAACAGAGACTCACATATACTTCTAAAAATATAAAGATGGGTGGGACCACTGAAAGGGCTCAACAATTAACAGCATTATCTCCTCTTCCAGAGAACCTGGGATCAACTACCAGCAACTATATGATGGCCCATCTCCAGTTCCAGGGGATCAGAAAGACAGACAGACAGACAGAGAGAGATAAGGATGACAGGCCTGCCTGGTATTTCTTTCTTTCTTATCCTTTTTAAAAAATGTTTATTTATTTATTTATTTATTTATTTATTTATTTATTTATTTATTTATTTATGTATTTATTCGATATAAGTACACTGTAGCTGTCTTCAGACACTCCAGTAGAGGGTGTCAGATTCTGGAGAATCTAAATCCTTCTTATGGTCTGCATATGATATACATAAACAGAGACTCACATATACTTCTAAAAATTTAAAGATGGGTGGGACCACTGAAAGGGCTCAACAATTAACAGCATTATCTCCTCTCCAGAGAACCTGGGATCAACTACCATCAACTATATGGTGGCCCATCTCCAGTTCCAGGGGATCAGACAGACAGACAGAGAAACAGACAAGGATAAGGATGGCATGCCTGCCTGGTCTTTCTTTCTTTCTTTCTTATCCATTTTTAAAAATGTTTATTTATTTATTTATTTATTTATTTATTTATTTATGTATTTATTAGATATAAGTATACTGTAGCTGTCTTCAGACACTCCAGAATAGGGTGTCAGAATCTGGAGAATATAAATCCCTCTAATGGTCTGCATATGATGTATATAAACACAGTCTCACATATACTTCTAAAAATTTAAAGATGGGTGGGGTCCCTGAAAGGGCTCAAAAATTAACAGCATTGACTCCTCTTCCAGAGAACCTGGGATCAACTACCAGCAACTATATGGTGGCCCACCTTTAGTTCCAGGGGATCAGACAGCCAGACAGCCAGACAGAGATAAGGATGGAAGGCCTGCCTGGTCTTTCTTTCTTTCTTATCCTTTTAAAAAAATGTTTATTTATTTATTTATTTATGTATTATTAGATATAAGTACACTGTAGCTGTCTTCAGACACTCCAGTAGAGGGTGTCTGATTATGGAGAATCTAAATCCTCTTATAATCTGCATATGATGTACATAAACACAGCCTCAGGTATACTTCTAAAAATTTAAAGAAGTGTGGGGCCACTAAAAGGGCTCAACAAATAACAGCATTGTCTCCTCTTTCAGAGAACCTGGGATCAACTACCAGCAAGTATAAGATGGACCATCTCCAGTTCCAGGGGATCAGACAGACAGATAGACAGACAGAGATAAGGATGGCACTCCTGCCTGGTCTCTCTCTATTTCTTATCCATTTTAAAAAATGTTTATTAATTTATTTATTTATTTATATATTTATTAGATATAAATACACTGTAGCTGTCTTCAGACACTCCAGAAGAGGGTGTCAGATTCTGATGAATCTAAATCCCTCTTCTGGTCTGCATATGATGTACATAAACACAGCCTCACATACACTTCTAAAAATTTAAAGATGGGTAGGGCCACTGAAATGGCTCAACAGTAACAGCATTTTCTCCTCTTCCAGAGAACCTGGGATCAACTACCAGCAACTATATGGTGGCCCATCTCCATTTCCGGGGATCAGATAGACAGACAGACAGACAGACAGAGATATGGATGGCATGCCTGCCTGGTCTTTCTTTCTTGCTTATCCTTTTTAAAAAATGTTTATTTATTTATTTATTTATTTATTTATTTATTTATTTATTTACTTATTTATGTATTTATTAGATATAAGTACACTGTAGCTGTTCAGACACTCCAGTAGAGGGTGTCAGATTCTGGAGAATCTAAAACCCTCTTATGGTCTGCATATGATGTACATAAACACAGCCTCACATACACTTCTAAATATTTAAAGATGGGTGGGACCACTGAAAGGTCTCAACAATTAACAGCATTGTCTCCCCTTCCAGAGAACCTGGGATCAACTACCAGCAACTATATGGTGGCCCATATCCAGTATCAGAGGATCAGACAGACAGACAGACAGACAGACAGAGATAAGGATGGCAGGCCTGCCAGGTCTTTCTTTCGTTCTTATCCTTTTTTAAAAATGTTTATTTATTTATTTACTTATTTATTTATTTATTTATTTATTTATTCATTTATTTATTTTTTTATGTATTTATTCGATATAAGTACACTGTAGCTGTCTTCAGATACTCCAGTAGAGGGTGTCAGAATCTGGAGAATCTAAACCCCTCTAATGGTCTGCATATGATGTACATAAACAGAGACTCACATATACTTCTAAAAATATAAAGATTGGTGGGGCCACTGAAAGGGTTCAACAATTAACAGCATTGTCTCCTCTTCCAGAGAACCTGGGACCAACTACCAGCAACTATATGGTGGCCCATCTCCAGTTCCAGGGGATCAGACAGACAGAGAGACAGACAGACAGAGATAAGGATGGCAGGCCTGCCTGGTCTTTCTTTCTTTCTTATCCTTTTTAAAAAATGTTTATTTATTTATTTATTTATGTATATATTTATTCGATATAAGTACACTGTAGCTGTCTTTAGACACTCCAGAAGAGGGTGTCAGATTCTGGAGAATCTAAATCCCTCTTATGGTATGCATATGATGTACATAAACAGAGATTCACATACACTTCTAAAAATTTAAAGATGGGTGGGGCCACTTAAAGGGCTCAACAAATAACAGCATTGTCTCCTCTTCCAGAGAACCTGGGATCAACTACCAGCAAGTATATGATGGACCATCTCCAGTTCCAGGGGATCAGACAGACAGATAGACAGACAGAGATAAGGATGGCACTCCTTCCTGGTCTTTCTTTATTTCTTATCCATTTTAAAAAATGTTTATTTATTTATTTATTTATTTATTTATTTATTTATTAGATATAAATACACTGTAGCTGTCTTCAGACACTCCAGAAGAGGGTGTCAGATTCTGGACAATCTAAATCCCACTTAAGGTCTGCATATGATGTACATTAACACAGCCTCACATACACTTCTAAAAATTTAAGGATGGGTGGGGCGACTGAAAGGGCTCAACAATTAACAGCATTGTCTCCTCTTCCAGAGAACCTGGGATCAACTACCAGCAACTATATGGTGGCCCATCTCCAGTTCCCGGGGATCAGATAGACAGACAGACAGACAGACAGACAGAGATATGGATGGAAGGCCTGCCTGGTCTTTCTTTCTTTCTTATCCTGTTTAAATAATGTTTATTTATTTATTTATTTATTTATTTATTTATTTATTAGATATAAGTACACAGTAGCTGTCTACAGACACTCCAGTAGAGGGTGTCAGATTCTGATGAATCTAAATCCCTCTTCTGGTCTGCATATGATGTACATAAACACAGCCTCACATACACTTCTAAAAATTTAAACATGGGTAGGGCCATTGAAAGGGCTCAACAAGCCGGGCGTGGTGGCGCACGCCTTTAATCCCAGCACTTGGGAGGCAGAGGCAGGCAGATTTCTGAGTTCCCGGCTAGCCTGGTCTACAAAGTGAGTTCCAGGACAGCCAGGGCTACACAGAGAAACCCTGTCTCGAAAAAACCAAAAAAAAAAAAAAAAAAAAAAGAAAGAAAGAAAGAAAGGGCTCAACATTAACAGCATTGTCTCCTCTTCCAGAGAACCTGGGATCAACTACCAGCAACTATATGGTGGCCCATCTCCAGTTCCAGGGGATCAGATAGACAGACAGACAGACAGACAGAGATATGGATGGCAGGCCTGCCAGGTCTTTCTTTATTTCTTATCCTGTTTAAATAATGTTTATTTATTTATTTATTTATTTATTTATTTATTTATTTATTTATTTATTAGATATAAATACACTGTAGCTGTCTTCAGACACTCCAGTAGAGGGTGTCAGATTCTGGAGAATCTAAATCCTCTTATAATGTGCATATGATGTACATAAACACAGCCTCAAGTATACTTCTAAAAATTTAAAGAAGTGTGGGGCCACTGAAAGGGCTCAACAATTAACAGAATGGTCTCCTCTTCCAGAGAACCTTGGATCAACTACCAGCAACTATATGGTGGCCCATCTCCAGTTCCCGGAGATCAGATAGAAAGACAGACAGACAGAGATATGGATGGTAGGCCTGCCTGGTCTTTCTTTATTTCTTATCCTTTTAAAAAAATGTTTATTTATTTATTTATTTATTTATTTATTTATCTATTTATTTATTAGATATCAGTACACTGTAGCTGTCTTCAGATACTCCAGAAGAGGGTGTCAGATTCTGGAGAATCTAAATCCCTTTTATGGTCTGCATATGATGTACATAAACACAGCCTCACATACACTTCTAAATATTTAAAGATGAGTGAGACCACTGAAATGTCTCAACAATTAACAGCATTGTCTCCTCTTCCAGAGAACCTGGGATCAACTACCAGCAACTATATGGTGGCCCATATCCAGTATCAGAGGATCAGACAGACAGACAGACAGACAGACAGAGATAAGGATGGCAGGCCTGCCTGGTCTTTCTTTCTTTCTTATCTTTTTAAAAAATGTTTATTTATTTATTTATTTATTTATTTATTTATTTATTTATTTATTTATTTATTTATTTATTCGATATAAGTACACATTAGCTGTCTCCAGTCACTTCAGAAGAGGGTGTCAGATTCTGGAGAATCTAAATCTCTCTTATGATCTGCATATCATGTACATAAACACAGCCTCACATACTCTTCTAAAAATTTAAAGATGAGTGGGGCCACTGAAAGGGCTCAACAATTAACAGCATTGTCTCTTCTTCCAGAGAACCTGGGTTCAACTACCACTAACTATATGGTGGCCGATCTCCAGTTACAGGAGATCAGACAGACACACAGACAGACAGACAGAGATAAGGATGGCAGGCCTGCCTGGTCTTTTTTTTTCTTATCCTTTTAAAAAAATGTTTATTTATTTAATTATTCAGGTATTTAATACATATAAGTATACTGTAGCTGTCTTCAGACACTCCAGAAGTGGGTGTAGGATTCTGGAGAATCTAAATCCCTCTTATGGTCTGCATATGATGTACATAAACACAGACTCACATATACTTCTAAAAATTTAAAGATGGGTGGGGCCACTGAAAAGGCTCAACAATTAACAGCATTGGGTCCTCTTCCAGAGAACCTGGGATCAACTACCAGCACCTATATGGTGGCCCATCTCCAGTTCCAGGGGATCAGACAGACAGACAGACAGACAGAGATAAGGATGGCAGGCCTGCCTGGTCTTTCTTTCTTTTTTATCCTTTAAAAAAATGTTTATTTACTTATTTATTTATTTATTTATTTATTTATTTATTCATTTATGTATTTACTAGATATAAGTACACTGTAGCTGTCTTCTGACACTCCAGTAGAGGGTGTCACATTCTGCAGAATCTAAATCCCTCTTATGGTCTGCATATGATGTACATAAACACAGCCTCACATATACTTCAAAAATTTAAAGAAGGGTGGGGCCACTGAAAAAGCTCTACAAGTAACAGCATTGTCTCCTCTTCCAGAGTACCTGGGATCAACTACCATCAACTATATAGTGGCCCATCTCCAGTTCTCAGGGATCAGACAGACAGAGAGACAGACAGACAGAGATAAGGATGGCAGGCCTGCCTGGTCTTTCTTTCTTTCTTATCCTTTGTAAAAAATGTTTATTTAATTATTTATTTATGTATTTATTATATATAAGTACACAGTAGCTGTCTTCAGACACTCCACAAGAGTGTGTTAGATTCTAGAGAATCTAAATCCCTCTTATGGTCTGTGGATGATGTACATAAACACAGCCTCACATATACTGAGCTGAGGTGTCACAGGCCAACTGCTGGAATTCTGAGTACCACCTAGAGAGAGAAAAGCTATGCTGTGGTTGTTTAATTTATGTATTTTATTATTTCTATTTGTTGTTTTGTTTTGTTTTATTTGTTTTTAGAGAAGGCCTCAGTCTGTAGCTCTGGCTGACCCAGGACTGCCTACCTGTGTTAATTAGGGTTTCATAGCTGAGAACAGACACCAAGAGCAAGGTAAGGTTTAGAAAACCCGACCTTCAGTGGTGGCTCAAGCTCTTAATGAGAGCACTCTGTAGGCAGAGGCAGTAAGTTTCTGAGTTCGAGGCCACCCTTTTGAAAGACAGGGTTAGGCAGGGCTAGGGTAGGCTAGGGTAGGCTAGGGTAGGCTATAGGGTAGGCTATAGGGTAGGCTATAGGGTAGGCTAGGGTAGGCTATAGGGTAGGCTAGGGTAGGCTATAGGGTAGGCTAGGGTAGGCTATAGGGTAGGCTAGGGTAGGCTATAGGGTAGGCTAGGGTAGGCTATAGGGTAGGATAGGGGAAATAGAAAGAAAGAAAGAAAGAAAGAAAGAAAGAAAGAAAGAAAGAAAGAAAGAAAGAAAGAAAGAAAGAAAGAAGAAAGAAAGAAAGAAAGAAAGAAAGAAAGAAAGAAAGAAAGAAAGAAAGAAAGAAAGGAAAAAGGTTTTATAAAAAGTGTTAAAGTTTTTAAAAATTAAAAAAAAAATACCAGATCACCATCACACAGCATTGGCTGTCTTCAGGTGTATCCTTTCAGCCTCCAAAACAAAAAGCAATGGCTGGCTGTCTTCAGGTGTATCCTATTCTCCAGTCTTATTTCCAACCTAAGAGCTGGGCTGAGCTGCCTCATTATGTAATTGCAAACCTTCCTTGGTTTGTCTTTTCCATTTCTAAGACTAACAGGCCTTTTTCTATTTAGAGAATATGCTCATGACTGTACTTTAGATATAGTAAATATAACTGTTGCTTATAAAACTTGTTTTCTAGGAATTTTTAAAGGGCAATGGCAGAGTTTATTTTTTAAAAATATTTTGCATTTATTTATTTGTGTGAGTGATGAAGCTCAGGTCTTCAAACTCGTCAGGAGGTATGATTACCTCCCCTCTCTCTCAACCCCTCTCTCTCCTCTCTCAATGATTGTGTAAGAATGTTTTGCATGTGTATGCTGTGCCCACAGACTCCAGAACAGAGTATTAGATCCCCTGGAACTGGAGATGGGCCACCATATATAATACTGGTAATTGAGCCCAGGTTCTCTGGAAGAGGAGACAATGCTCTTAATTGTTGAGCCCTCTCTGTAGCCACATCTTTCTTTCTTTTTTTTTTTTTTGAGTATATGTGAGGCTGTGTTTATATACATCATATGCAGACAATAAGAATGATTTAGATTCTTCAGAATCTGACACCCTCTTCTGGACTGTCTGAAGATAGCTACAGCATACTTAAATATAATAAATAAATAAATCTTTAAAAAGAAAAGTAAAAGTAAAAAAGAAAGAACAGGCCTGCCATATGCATGTTCATAGAGGAAAATGGAAGAGACCCCAATCTAACCTCAGCAGGGTGCTTCCTTCTGGATGGTAGCTCACAGTTTCATCCCAGCAAGACAGGCAAATCACTGAGTTCAAGGACAGTAAGGTTCAGGACAGCCAAGGTTAGGAAGGAAAAGGGTCTATGTTGAGAATACAAACCTACAAAACAACAACTAGGAAAAAGAAGTGACAGTGTAACTTGGGGTAGGGTACCAACAAGAGAAAGCTTTCTGTTACCACTTACAAACACCAGTAGCCTTGCACCCTTCTGCCCAGGTCCCTGCCTTCCTTTCTAGGAATTCTAAGGATGCCAGGGTGTGGGGGAATCCAGATTAACTTTTTAATAACAAAGACTTGGTCTTTGATGTCTATAGGAAGCCCTTCTCAGTGCCTTTAACTACCACTGAACTTTCAGGGCTGTGACTCAACTGTAACAAGGAACAGAGCTAAGAACCTGCAGCCTTTGAAAACAACTATTTTTTTAAAGAGGGGGACACAAATCAGCAGTAGAACCCCTCAGGTTCAGCCATAATACTTGTTAGGGAAACAGCCTCAATGTCCGGAGCTGAGGTCTCATGGGTGAACTGCTTCAAACTCTGAGTATCATTGAAAGAAAGAAAAGATATCATGTGGTTTCTTAATTTATTTATTTTATTATTTCTATTTTTTTTTGTTTTCTTTTGTTTTGTTTTAGAAAAGGCCTCAGTCTGTAGCTATGGCTGACCTAGGACAGACTACATGTGTTAATTAGGGTTTCACAGTTGAGAAACAGACCATACCTATGTAAGACTTAGAAAACCCAACAGTCAGTGGTGGCTCGAGCTCTTAATGAGAGCACTCTGGAGGCAGAGGCAGTCAGTTTCTGAGTTCGAGGCCAGCCTGGTTAAAGACAGGGATAGGCAGGGCTAGGCAAGGCAGGGCTGGGCTAGGCTAGGCTAGGCAAGGGGCTGGGCTAGGCAAGGCAAGGGGCTAGGCTAGGCAACGCAAGGGGCTAGGCAAGACAGACAGACAGAGAGAAAGACAGACAAGGATGGAAGCCTGCCTGGTTTTTCTTTCTTTCTTATCCCTTTTAAAAAATGTATATTTATTTATTTATTTATTTATTTATTTATTTATTTATGTATGTATTTATTAGATATAAGTACACTGTAGCTGTCTTCAGACACTCCAGAAGAGGGTTTCAGATTCTGGAGAATCTATATCCCTCTTATGGTCTGCATATGATGTACATAAACACAGCCTCACATATACTTCTAAAAATTTAAAGATGCGTAGGCCCACTGAAAGGGCTCAACAATTAACAGCATTGTCTCCTCTTCCATAGAACCTGGGATCAACTACCAGCAACTATATGGTGGCCCATCTCCAGTTCCAGGGGATCAGACAGACAGACAGAGATACAGACAGAAAGAGTTAAGGATGGCAGGCCTACCTGGTCTTTCATTCTTTCTTATCCGTTTAAAAAATGTTTATTTATTTATTTATTGATTGATTTATTTATTTATTCGATATAAGTACACTGTAGCTGTCTTCAGACACTCCAGAAGAGGGTGTCAGATTCTGGAGAATCTAAATCCCTCTTATGGTCTGCATATGATGTACATGAACACGGCCTCACATATACTTATAAAAATTTAAAGATGGGTGGGGCCACTGAAAGGGCTCAAAAATTAACAGCATTGTCTCCTCTTCCAGAGAACCTGGGATCAACTACCAGCAACTATATGGTGGCCCATCTCCAGTTACAGGCGATCAGACAGACAGACAGACATACAGACAAGGATGGCAGGCCTTCTGGTTTTTATTTCTTTCTTATCCGTTTAAAAAGGTTTATTTATTTATTTATGAATTTATTATATATAAGTACACTGTAGCTGTCTTCAGACACTCAGGAAGAGGGTGTCAGATTCTGGAGAATCTAAGTCCCTCTTATGATATGCATATGATGTACATAAAAACAGCTTCACATTTATTTCTAAAAATTTAAAGATGGGTGGGGCCACTGTGAGGGCTCAACAATTAACAGCATTGTCTCCTCTTCCAGAGAACCTGGGATCAACTACCAGCAACTATATGGTGGCCCATCTCCAGTTCCAGGGAATCAGACAGACAGACAGACAGACAGATATAAGGATGGCAGGCCTGCCTGGATTTTCTTTCTTTATTATCCTTATTTAAAAATGTTTATTTGTTTATTTATGTATTTATTAGACATAAGTACACTGTAGCTGTCTTCAGACACTCCAGAAGAGGGTGTCATATGCTGGAGAATCTAAATCCCTCTTATGGTCTGCATATGATGTACATAAACACAGCCTCACATATACTTCTAAAAATTTAAAGATGGGTAGGACCACTGAAAGGGCTCAACAATTAACATCATTGTCTCCTATTCCAGAGAACCTGGGATCAACTACCAGCAACTATATGGTGGCCCATCTGCAGTTCCAGGGGATCAGACAGACAGACAGACAGACAGAGATAAGGATGGCAGGCCTGCCTGGTCTTTCTTTCTTTCTTATCCTTTAAAAAATGTTTATTTATTTATGTATTTATTATATATAAGTACACTGTAGCTGTCTACAGACACTCCAGAAGAGTGTGTTAGATTCTAGAGAATCTAAATCCCTCTTATGGTCTGTGTATGATGTACATAAACACAGCCTCACATATACTGAGCTGAGGTGTCACAGGCCAACTGCTGGAATTTCTGAGTACCACCTAGAGAGAGAAAAGCTATGCTGTGGTTGTTTAATTTATGTATTTTATTATTTCTATTTGTTGTTTTGTTTTGTTTTATTTGTTTTTAGAGAAGGCCTCAGTCTGTAGCTCTGGCTGACCCAGGACTGCCTACCTGTGTTAATTAGGGTTTCACAGCTGAGAACAGACACCAAGAGCAAGGTAAGGTTTAGAAAACCCGACCTTCAGTGGTGGCTCAAGCTCTTAATGAGAACACTCTGTAGGCAGAGGCAGTAAGTTTCTGAGTTCGAGGCCACCCTGGTTAAAGACATGGTTAGGCAGGGCTAGGGTAGGCTAGGGTAGGAAAGAAAGAAAGAAAGAAAGAAAGAAAGAAAGAAAGAAAGAAAGAAAGAAAGAAAGAAAGAAAGAAAGAAAGAAAGAAAGAAAGAAAGAAAGAAAGAAAGAAAGAAAGAAAGAAAGAAAGAAAGAAAGAAAGAAAGAAAGAAAGAAAGAAAAAGGTTTTATAAAAAGTGTTAAAGTTTTTAAAAATTAAAAAAAAAAATACCAGATCACCATCACACAGCATTGGCTGTCTTCAGTTGTATCCTTTCAGCCTCCAAAACAAAAAGCAATGGCTGGCTGTCTTCAGGTGTATCCTATTCTCCAGTCTTATTTCCAACCTAAGAGCTGGGCTGAGCTGCCTCATTATGTAATTGCAAACCTTCCTTGGTTTGTCTTTTCCATTTCTAAGACTAACAGGCCTTTTTCTATTTAGAGAATATGCTCATGACTGTACTTTAGATATAGTAAATATAACTGTTGCTTATAAAACTTGTTTTCTAGGAATTTTTAAAGGGCAATGGCAGAGTTTATTTTTTAAAAATATTTTGCATTTATTTATTTGTGTGAGTGATGAAGCTCAGGTCTTCAAACTCGTCAGGAGGTATGATTACCTCCCCTCTCTCTCAACCCCTCTCTCTCCTCTCTCAATGATTGTGTAAGAATGTTTTGCATGTGTATGCTGTGCCCACAGACTCCAGAACAGAGTATTAGATCCCCTGGAACTGGAGATGGGCCACCATATATAATACTGGTAATTGAGCCCAGGTTCTCTGGAAGAGGAGACAATGCTCTTAATTGTTGAGCCCTCTCTGTAGCCACATCTTTCTTTCTTTTTTTTTTTTTTGAGTATATGTGAGGCTGTGTTTATATACATCATATGCAGACAATAAGAATGATTTAGATTCTTCAGAATCTGACACCCTCTTCTGGACTGTCTGAAGATAGCTACAGCATACTTAAATATAATAAATAAATAAATCTTTAAAAAGAAAAGGAAAAGTAAAAAAGAAAGAACAGGCCTGCCATATGCATGTTCATAGAGGAAAATGGAAGAGACCCCAATCTAACCTCAGCAGGGTGCTTCCTTCTGGATGGTAGCTCACAGTTTCATCCCAGCAAGACAGGCAAATCACTGAGTTCAAGGACAGTAAGGTTCAGGACAGCCAAGGTTAGGAAGGAAAAGGGTCTATGTTGAGAATACAAACCTACAAAACAACAACTAGGAAAAAGAAGTGACAGTGTAACTTGGGGTAGGGTACCAACAAGAGAAAGCTTTCTGTTACCACTTACAAACACCAGTAGCCTTGCACCCTTCTGCCCAGGTCCCTGCCTTCCTTTCTAGGAATTCTAAGGATGCCAGGGTGTGGGGGAATCCAGATTAACTTTTTAATAACAAAGACTTGGTCTTTGATGTCTAGAGGAAGCCCTTCTCAGTGCCTTTAACTACCACTGAACTTTCAGGGCTGTGACTCAACTGTAACAAGGAACAGAGCTAAGAACCTGCAGCCTTTGAAAACAACTATTTTTTTAAAGAGGGGGACACAAATCAGCAGTAGAACCCCTCAGGTTCAGCCATAATACTTGTTAGGGAAACAGCCTCAATGTCCGGAGCTGAGGTCTCATGGGTGAACTGCTTCAAACTCTGAGTATCATTGAAAGAAAAAAAAGATATCATGTGGTTTCTTAATTTATTTATTTTATTATTTCTATTTTTTTTTGTTTTCTTTTGTTTTGTTTTAGAAAAGGCCTCAGTCTGTAGCTATGGCTGACCTAGGACAGACTACATGTGTTAATTAGGGTTTCACAGTTGAGAAACAGACCATACCTATGTAAGACTTAGAAAACCCAACAGTCAGTGGTGGCTCGAGCTCTTAATGAGAGCACTCTGGAGGCAGAGGCAGTCAGTTTCTGAGTTCGAGGCCAGCCTGGTTAAAGACAGGGATAGGCAGGGCTAGGCAAGGCAGGGCTGGGCTAGGCTAGGCTAGGCAAGGGGCTGGGCTAGGCAAGGCAAGGGGCTAGGCTAGGCAACGCAAGGGGCTAGGCAAGACAGACAGACAGAGAGAAAGACAGACAAGGATGGAAGCCTGCCTGGTTTTTCTTTCTTTCTTATCCCTTTTAAAAAATGTATATTTATTTATTTATTTATTTATTTATTTATTTATTTATTTATGTATTTATTAGATATAAGTACACTGTAGCTGTCTTCAGACACTCCAGAAGAGGGTTTCAGATTCTGGAGAATCTATATCCCTCTTATGGTCTGCATATGATGTACATAAACACAGCCTCACATATACTTCTAAAAATTTAAAGATGGGTAGGACCACTGAAAGGGCTCAACAATTAACAGCATTGTCTCCTCTTCCATAGAACCTGGGATCAACTACCAGCAACTATATGGTGGCCCATCTCCAGTTCCAGGGGATCAGACAGACAGACAAAGATACAGACAGATAGAGTTAAGGATGGCAGGCCTACCTGGTCTTTCATTCTTTCTTATCCTTTTAAAAAAATGTTTATTTATTTATTTATTTATTTATTTATTTATTTATTTATTCGATATAAGTACACTGTAGCTGTCTTCAGACACTCCAGAAGAGGGTGTCAGATTCTGGAGAATCTAAATCCCTCTTATGGTCTGCATATGATGTACATGAACACAGCCTCACATATACTTATAAAAATTTAAAGATGGGTGGGGCCACTGAAAGGGCTCAAAAATTAACAGCATTGTCTCCTCTTCCAGAGAACCTGGGATCAACTACCAGCAACTATATGGTGGCCCATCTCCAGTTACAGGCGATCAGACAGACAGACAGACATACAGACAAGGATGGCAGGCCTTCTGGTTTTTATTTCTTTCTTATCCGTTTAAAAAGGTTTATTTATTTATTTATGAATTTATTATATATAAGTACACTGTAGCTGTCTTCAGACACTCAGGAAGAGGGTGTCAGATTCTGGAGAATCTAAGTCCCACTTATGATATGCATATGATGTTCATAAAAACAGCTTCACATTTATTTCTAAAAATTTAAAGATGGGTGGGGCCACTGTGAGGGCTCAACAATTAACAGCATTGTCTCCTCTTCCAGAGAACCTGGGATCAACTACCAGCAACTATATGGTGGCCCATCTCCAGTTCCAGGGAATCAGACAGACAGACAGACAGACAGATATAAGGATGGCAGGCCTGCCTGGATTTTCTTTCTTTATTATCCTTATTTAAAAATGTTTATTTGTTTATTTATGTATTTATTAGACATAAGTACACTGTAGCTGTCTTCAGACACTCCAGAAGAGGGTGTCATATGCTGGAGAATCTAAATCCCTCTTATGGTCTGCATTTGATGTACATAAACATAGCCTCACATATACTTCTAAAAATTTAAAGATGGGTGGGGCCACTGAAAGGGCTCAACAATTAACAGCATTGTCTCCTTTTCCAGAGAACCTGGGATCAACTACCAGCAACTATATGGTGTCCCATCTCCAGTTACAGGGGATCAGACAGACAGACAGACAGACAGAATGTGATAAGGATGGCAGGCCTGCATGGTCTTTCTTTCTTTCTTCTCCGTTTAAAAAAAATGTTTATTTATTTATTTTTATTTATTTATTTATTTATTTATTTTTAATGTATTTATTAGATATAAGTACACAATACTTGTCTTCAGACACTCCAGAAGAGGTTGTCAGATTCTGGAAAATCTAAATCCCTCTTATGGTCTGCATATGATGTACATAAACACAGCCTCACATATACTTCTAAAAATATAAAGATTGGTGGGGCCACTGAAAGGGTTCAACAATTAACAGCATTGTCTCCTCTTCCAGAGAACCTGGGACCAACTACCAGCAACTATATGTTGGCCCATCTCCAGTTCCAGGGGATCAGACAGACACACAGACAGACAGACAGAGATAAGGATGGCAGGCCTGCCTGGTCTTTCTTTCTTTCTTATCATTTTAAAAAAGGTTTATTTATTTATTTATGTATTTATTAGATATAAGTACACTATAGCTATCTTCAGACACTCCAGAAGAGGGTGTTTGATTCTGCAGAACATAAATCCCATTTATGTTCTGCATATGATGTACATAAACACAGCCTCACATATTCTTCTAAAAATTTAAAGATGGTTGGGGCCACTGAAAGGAACCAACAATTAACAGCATTGTCTCCTCTTCCAGAGAACCTGGGATCAACTAACAGCAACTATATGTTGGCCCATCTCCAGTTTCAGGGGATCAGACAGACAAACAGACAGACAGAAAGACAGAGATAAGGATGGCAGGCCTGCCTGGTTTTCTTTCTTTCTTATCCTTTTTAAAAAATGTTTATTTATTTATTTATGTATTTTTTAGATATAAGTACACTGTAGCTGTCTTCAGACACTCCAGAAGAGGTTGTCAGATTCTGGAGAATCTAAATCCCTCTTATGGTCTGCATATGATGTACATAAACACAGCCTCACATATACTTCTAAAAATTTAAAGATGGGTGGGGTCACTAAAGAAAGGGCTCAACAATTAACAGCATTGTCTCCTCTTCCAGAGAACCTGGGATGAACTACCAGCAACTATATGGTGGCCCATCTCCAGTTCCAGGGGATCAGACAGACAGACAGACAGACAGAGATAAGGATGGCAGGCGTGCCTGGTCTTTCTTTCTTTATTATACTGTTGAAAATTGTTTATTTATTTATTTATTTATTTTTATTTATGTATTTATTAGATATAAGTACACTGTAGCTGTCTTCAGACACTCTAGAAGAGGGTCTCATCTTCTGGAGAATCTAAATCCCTCTTATGGTCTTCATATGATGTACATAAACACAGCCTCACATATACTTCTAAAAATTTAAAGATGGGTGGGCCCACTGAAAGGGCTCAACAATTAACAGCATTGTCTCTTCTTCCAGAGAACGTGGGATCAACTACCAGCAACTATATGGTGGCCCATCTCAAGTTCCAGGGGATAAGACAGACAGACAGACAGACAGAGATAAGGATGGCAGGCCTGCCTGATTTTTCTTTCTTTCTTATCCTTATAAAAAAATGTTTATTTATTTGTTTATTTGTTTGTTTATTTATTTATTTATTTATCAGATATAAGTACACTGTAGCTGTCTTCAGACTCTCCAGAAGAGGGTGTCAGATTCTGGAGAATCTATATCCCTCTTATGGTCTGCATATGATGTACATGAACACAGCCTCACATATACTTCTAAAAATTTAAAGATGGGTGGGGCCACTGAAAGGGCTCAACAATTAACAGCATTGTCTCCTCTTCCAGAGAACCTGGGATCAACTACCAGCAACTATATGGTGGCCTATCTCCAGTTCCAAAGGATCATATAGATAGACAGACAGACAGACAGAGATAAGGATGGCAGGACTTCCTGGTGTTTCTTTCTTTCTTATCCTTTTTAAAAAATGTTTATTTATTTATTTATTCATGTATTTATTATATTTACGTACACTGTAGCTGTCTTCAGACACTCCAGAAGAGGGTGTCAGTTTCTGGAGAATCTAAATCACTCTTATGGTCTGAATATGATGTACATAAACACAGCCTCAGATATACTTATAAAAATTTAATGAAGGGTGGGGCCACTGAAAGTGCTCAATAATTTACAGCATTGTCTCCTCTTCCAGAGAACCTTGGATAAACTACCAGCAACTATATGGTGGCCCATATCCAGTACCAGAGGATCAGACAGACAGACAGGCAGACAGACAGAGATAAGGATGGCAGGCCTGCCAGGTCTTTCTTTCTTTCTTGTCCTTTTTATAAAATGTTTATTTATTTATGTATTTATTATATATAAGTACTCTGTAGCTATCTACAGACACTCCAGAAGAGGGTGTCAGATTCTGAAGAATCTAAAACCATCTTATGGTCTGCATATGATGTACATAAACACAGCCTCAGATATACTTCTAAAAATTTAAAGATGGGTGGGGCCACTGAAAGGGCTCAACAATTAACAGCATTGTCTCCTCTTCCAGAGAACCTGGGATCAACTACCAGCAAGTATATGGTGACCTATCTTCAGTTCCAAAGGATCATATAGAGAGACAGACAGACAGACAGACAGAAATGAGGATGGCAGGCCTGCCTGGTCTTTCTTTCTTTCTTATCCATTTGAAAAAATGTTTACTTATTAATTAATTAATTAATTAATTAATTCATTTATTTATTAGATATAAGTACACTGTAGCTGTCTTCAGACACTCCAGAAAAGGGTGTGAGATTCTGGAGAATCTAAATACCTCTTATTGTCTGCATATGATGTACATAAACACAGACTCAAGTATACTTCTAAAAATTTAAAGATGGGTGGGGCCAAAGAATGGGCTCAACAATTAACAGTGTTGTCTCCTCTTGCAGAGAACCTGGGATCAACTACCAGCAACTATATGGTGGCCCATATGCAGTTCCAGGGATCAGCCAGCCAGACAGACAGACAGAGATAAGGATGGCAGGCCTGCCTGGTCTTTCTTTCTTACTTATCCTGTTTAAAAAATGTTTATTTATTTATTTATTTATTTATGTATTTATTAGATATAAGTACACTGTAGCTGTCTTCAGACACTCCAGAAGAGGGTGTCAGATTCTGGAGAATTTAAATCACTCTTATGGTCTGCATATGATGTACATAAATACAGCCTCACATTTACCTCTAAAAATTTAAAGATGGGTGGGGCCACTGAGAGGGCTCAACAATTAACAGCATTGTCTCCTCTTCCAGAGAACATTGGATAAACTACCAGCAACTATATGGTGGCCCATCTCCAGTTCCAGGGTATCAGACAGACAGACAGACAGACAGAGATAAGGATGGAGGCCTGCCTGGTCTTTCTTTCTTTCTTATACTTTAAAAAATGTTTATTTATTTATTTATTTATTTATTTATTTATTTATTTATTAGAAAAAAGTACACTGTAGCTGTCTTCAGACACTCTAGAAGAGGGTCTCATCTTCTGGAGAATCTAAATCCCTCTTATGGTCTTCATATGATGTACATAAACACAGCCTCACATATACTTCTAAAAATTTAAAGATGGGTGGGCCCACTGAAAGGGCTCAACAATTAACAGCATTGTCTCTTCTTCGAGAGAACGTGGGATCAACTACCAGCAACTATATGGTGGCCCATCTCAAGTTCCAGGGGATAAGACAGACAGACAGACAGACAGAGATAAGGATGGCAGGCCTGCCTGATTTTTCTTTCTTTCTTATCCTTTTAAAAAAATGTTTATTTATTTGTTTATTTGTTTATTTATTTATTTATTTATTTATTTATCAGATATAAGTACACTGTAGCTGTCTTCAGACTCTCCAGAAGAGGGTGTCAGATTCTGGAGAATCTATATCCCTCTTATGGTCTGCATATGATGTACATGAACACAGCCTCACATATACTTCTAAAAATTTAAAGATGGGTGGGGCCACTGAAAGGGCTCAAAAATTAACAGCATTGTCTCCTCTTCCAGAGAAGTGGGATCAACTACCAGCAACTATATGGTGGCCCATCTCGAGTCCAAGGGGATCAGACAGACTGTAGACAGACAGAAAGACAGACAGAGATAAGGATGGCAGGCCTGCCTGGTCTCTCTTTATTTATTATCCTGTTTAAAAAATGTTTATTTATTTATTTATTTATTTATTTATTTATTTATTTATTTGATATAAGTACACTGTAGCTGTCTTCAGACACTCCAGAAGAGGGTGTCAGATTCTGGAGAATCTAAATCACATTTATGGTCTGCATAAGATGTACATAAACACAGCCTCACATATACTTCTAAATATTTAAAGATGGGTGGTGCCACTGAAAGGGCTCAACAATTAACAGCATTGTATCCTCTTCCAGAGAACCTGGGATCAACTACCAGCAACACTATGGTGGCCCATCTACAGTTCCAGGGTATCAGACAGACAGACAGACAGACAGACAGAGATAAGGGTGGCAGGCCTGCCCGGTCTTTCTTACTTTCTTATCCTTTTTAAAAAATGTTTATTTATTTATTTATTTATTTATTTATTTATTTATTTATTTATGTATTTATTTATGTATTTATTAGATATAAGTAAACTGTAGCTGTCTTCAGACACTCCAGAAGAGGGTGTGAGATTCAGGAGAATCTAAATACCTCTTATGGTCTGCATATGATGTACATAAACACAGACTCAAGTATACTTCTAAAAATTTAAAGATGGGTGGGGCCAAAGAATGGGCTCAACAATTAACAGTGTTGTGTCCTCTTCCAGAGAACCTGGGATCAACTACCAGCAACTATATGGTGGCCCATCTGCAGTTCCAGGGATCAGACAGAAAGACAGACAGACAGAGATAAGGATGGCAGGCCTGCCTGGTCTTTCTTTCTTACTTATACTTTTTAGAAAATGTTTATTTATTTATTTATGTATTTATTAGATATAAGTACACTGTAGCTGTCTTCAAACACTCTAGAAGAGGGTCTCATCTTCTGGAGAATCTAAATCCCTCTTATGGTCTGCATATGATGTACATAAACACAGCCTCGCATATACTTCTAAAAATTTAAAGATGGGTGGGCCCACTGAAAGGGCTCAACAATTAACAGCATTGTCTCTTCTTCCAGAGAACGTGGGATCAACTACCAGCAACTATATGGTGGCCCATCTCAAGTTCCAGGGGATAAGACAGACAGACAGACAGACAGAGATAAGGATGGCAGGCCTGCCTGATTTTTCTTTCTTTCTTATCCTGTTAAAAAATGTTTATTTATTTGTTTATTTGTTTATTTATTTATTTATTTATTTATTTATTTATTTATCAGATATAAGTACACTGTAGCTGTCTTCAGACTCTCCAGAAGAGGGTGTCAGATTCTGGAGAATCTATATCCCTCTTATGGTCTGCATATGATGTACATGAACACAGCCTCACATATACTTCTAAAAATTTAAAGATGGGTGGGGCCACTGAAAGGGCTCAAAAATTAACAGCATTGTCTCCTCTTCCAGAGAACCTGGGATCAACTACCAGAAACTATATGGTGGCCCATCTCAAGTTCCAGGGGATAAGACAGACAGACAGACAGACAGAGATAAGGATGGCAGGCCTGCCTGGTTTTTCTTTCTTTCTTATCCTGTTTAAAAAATGTTTATTTATTTATTTATTTATTTATTTATTTATTTATTTATTTATTTATTTATTTGATATAAGTACACTGTAGCTGTCTTCAGACACTCCAGAAGAGGGTGTCAGATTCTGGAGAATCTAAATCACATTTATGGTCTGCATAAGATGTACATAAACACAGCCTCACATATACTTCTAAATATTTAAAGATGGGTGGCGCCACTGAAAGGGCTCAACAATTAACAGCATTGTATCCTCTTCCAGAGAACCTGGGATCAACTACCAGCAACACAATGGTGGCCCATCTACAGTTCCAGGGTATCAGACAGACAGACAGACAGACAGACAGAGATAAGGGTGGCAGGCCTGCCCGGTCTTTCTTACTTTCTTATCCTTTTTAAAAAATGTTTATTTATTTATTTATTTATTTATTTATTTATTTATTTATTTATGTATTTATTAGATATAAGTAAACTGTAGCTGTATTCAGACACTCCAGAAGAGGGTGTCAGATTCTGGAGAATCTAAATCCCTCTTATGGTCTGCATATGATGTACATAAACACAGCCTCACATATACTTCTAAAATTTTAAAGATGGGTGGGGCCACAGAAAGGGCTCAACAATTAACAGCATTGTCTCCTCTTCCAGAGAACCTTGGATAAACTACCAGCAACTATATGGTGGCCCATCTCCAGTTCTAGGGTATCACACAGACAGACAGACAGACAGAGATAAGGGTGGCAGGCTTGCCTGGTCTTTCTTTCTGTCTTATCCTTTTTAAAAAATGTTTATTTATTTATTTATTTATTTATTTATTTATTTATTTATTTATTTATTTATTAGATATAAGTACACTGTAACTGTCTTCAGAAAATACAGAAGAGGGTGTCAGATTCTGGAGAATCTAAATCCATCTTATTGTCTGCATATGATGTACATAAACACAGCCTCACATACCCTTCTAAAAATTTAAAGATGGGTGGGGCCACTGAAAGGGCTAAACAATTAACAGTATTGTCTCCTCTTCCAGAGAACCTGGGATCAATTACCAGCAACTATATGGTGGCCTATCTCAAGTTCCAAAGGATCATATAGATAGACAGACAGACAGACAGAGATAAGAATGGCAGGACTTCCTGGTGTTTCTTTCTTTCTTAACCTTTTTAAAAAATGTTTATTTATTTATTTATTCATGTATTTATTATATTTTCGTACACTGTAGCTGTCTTCAGACACTCCAGAAGAGGGTGTCAGTTTCTGGAGAATCTAAATCACTCTTATGGTCTGAATATGATGTACATAAACACAGCCTCAGATATACTTATAAAAATTTAATGAAGGGTGGGGCCACTGAAAGGGCTCAATAATTTACAGCATTGTCTCCTCTTCCAGAGAACCTTGGATAAACTACCAGCAACTATATGGTGGCCCATATCCAGTACCAGAGGATCAGACAGACAGACAGACAGACAGACAGAGATAAGAATGGCAGGCCTGCCAGGTCTTTCTTTCTTTCTTGTCCTTTTTAAAAAATGTTTATTTATTTATGTATTTATTATATATAAGTACTCTGTAGCTATCTACAGACACTCCAGAAGAGGGTGTCAGATTCTGAAGAATCTAAAACCATCTTATGGTCTGCATATGATGTACATAAACACAGCCTCAGATATACTTCTAAAAAATTAAAGATGGGTGGGGCCACTGAAAGGGCTCAACAATTAAGAGCATTGTCTCCTCTTCCAGAGAACCTGGGATCAACTACCAGCAACTATATAGTGGCCTATCTTCAGTTCCAAAGGATCATATAGAGAGACAGACAGACAGACAGAAATTGGATGGGAGGCCTGCCTGGTCTTTCTTTCTTTCTTATCCATTTGAAAAAATGTTTACTTATTAATTAATTAATCAATTTATTTATTTATTTATTTATTTATTTATTTATTTATTTATTTATTTATTAGATATAAGTACACTGTAGCTGTCTTCAGACACTCCAGAAGAGGGTGTGAGATTCTGGAGAATCTAAATACCTCTTATGGTCTGCATATGATGTACATAAACACAGACTCAAGTATACTTCTAAAAATTTAAAGATGGGTGGGGCCAAAGAATGGGCTCAACAATTAACAGCTTGTCTCCTCTTCCAGAGAACCTGGGATCAACTACCAGCAACTATATGGTGGCCCATCTGCAGTTCCAGGGATCAGACAGACAGACAGACAGACAGAGATAGGATGGCAGGCCTGCCTGGTCTTTCTTTCTTACTTATCCTGTTTAAAAAATGTTTATTTATTTATTTATTTATTTATTTATTTATTTATTTATGTATTTATTAGATATAAGTACACTGTAGCTGTCTTCAGACACTCCAGAAGAGGGTGTCAGATTCTGGAGAATTTAAATCACTCTTATGGTCTGCATATGATGTACATAAATACAGCCTCACATTTACCAATAAAAATTTAAAGATGGTTGGGGCCACTGAAAGGGCTCAACAATTCACAACATTGTCTCCTTTTCCAGAGAACCTGGGAAAAACTACCAGCAAATATATGGTGGCCCATATCCAGTTCCAGAGGATCAGACAGACAGACAGACAGACAGACAGTGATAAGGATGGCAGGCCTGCCTGATTTTTCTTTCTTTCTTATCCTTTTTAAAAAATGTTTATTTAATTATTAATTTATTTATGTATGTATTTATTAGATATAAGTACACTGTAGCTGTCTTCAGACACTCCAGTAGAGGGTGTCAGATTCTGAAGAATCTAAAACCATCTTATTGTCTGCATATGATGTACATAAACACAGCCTCAGATATACTTCTAAAATTTAATGAAGGGTGGGGCCACTGAAAGGGCTCAACAATTAACAGCATTATCTCCTCTTCCAGAGAACCTGGGATCAACTACCAGCAACTTTATGGTGGCCCATCTACAGTTCCAGGGGATCAGACAGACAGACAGACAGACAGAGATAAGGATGGCAGGCCTGCCATGTCTTTCTTTCTTACTTATCCTGTTTAAAAAATGTTTATTTATTTATTTATTTATTTACGTATTTATTAGATATAAGTACACTGTAGCTGTCTTCAGACAGTCCAGAAAAGTGTGTCAATTCTGGAGAATCTAAATCCCTCTTATGGTCTGCATATGATGTACATAAACACAGCCTCACATATACTTCTAAACATTTAAAGATGGGTGGGGCCACTGAAAGGGCTCAACAATGAACAGCATTGTCTCCTCTTCCAGAGAACCTGGGAAAAACTAACAGCAAATATATGGTGGCCTTTATCCACTTCCAAAGGTTCAGACAGAGAGACAGACAGACAGAGATGAGGATGGCAGGCCTGCCTGATTTTTCTTTCTTTCTTATCCTTTATAAAAAATGTTTATTTATTTATTAATTTATTTATTTATGTATTTATTAGATATAAGTACACTGTAGCTGTCTTCAGACACTCCAGTAGACGGTTTCAGATTCTGAAAAATCTAAAACCATCTTCTGGTCTGCATATGATGTACATAAACACAGCCTCAGATATACTTAAAAAAATTTAATGAAGGATGGGGCCACTGAAAGGGCTCAACAATTAACAGCATTATCTCCTCTTCCAGAGAACCTGGGATCAACTACCAGCAACTATATGGTGGCTCATCTCCAGTTCCCAGGGATCAGACAGACAGACAGACACACAGACAGAGATATCAATGGCAGGCCTGCCTGGTCTTTCTTTCTTTCTTATACTTTTTAAAAAATGTTTATTTATTTATTTATTCATGTATTTATTAGATATAAGTACACTGTAGCTGTCTTAGACACTCCAGAAGTGGGTGTCTGGTTCTGTAGAATCTAAATCCCTCTTATGGTCTGCATATGATGTACATAAACACAGCCTAACATACAGTTCTAAATATTTAAAAATGGGTGGGGCCATTGAAAGGGCTCAACAATGAACAGCATTGTCTCCTCTTCCAGAGAACCTCGGCTCAACTACCAGCAACTATATGGTGGCCCATCTCCAATTCCAGGGGATCAGACAGACAGACAGTCAGACAGACAGAGATAAGGATGGCAGGACTGCCTGGTCTTTCTTTCTTTCTTATCCTTTTGAAAAAATGTTTACTTATTTATTTATTTATGTATTTATTAGATATAAGTAAACTATAGCTGTCTTCAGACACTCCAGAAGAGGGTGTCAGATTCTGGAGAATCTAAATCCCTCTTATGGCCTGCATATGATGTACATAAACACAGACTCATGTATACTTCTAAAAATTTAAAGATGTGTGGGGCCACTGAGAGGGCTCAACAATTAACAGCATTGTCTCATCTTCCAGAGAACCTGGGATCAACTACCAGCAACTATATGGTGGCTCATCTCCAGTTCCAGTGGATCAGAAAGACAGAGAGACAGACAGACAGAGATAAGGATGGCAGGCCTGCCTGGTCTTTCTTTATTTCTTATCCTTTATATAAAATGTTTATTTATTTATTTATATATTTATTTATTTATTTATTTATTTATTTATTTGATATAAGTACACTGTAGCTGTCTTCAGACACTCCAGAAGAGGGTGTCAGATTCTGGAGAATCTAAATCACATTTATGGTCTGCATAAGATGTACATAAACACAGCCTCACATATACTTCTAAATATTTAAAGATGGGTGGCGCCACTGAAAGGGCTCAACAATTAACAGCATTGTATCCTCTTCCAGAGAACCTGGGATCAACTACCAGCAACACAATGGTGGCCCATCTACAGTTCCAGGGTATCAGACAGTCAGACAGACAGACAGTCAGAGATAAGGGTGGCAGGCCTGCCCGGTCTTTCTTACTTTCTTATCCTTTTTAAAAAATGTTTATTTATTTATTTATTTATTTATTTATTTATTTATTTATTCATTTATTTATTTATTTATTTATTTATTTATGTATTTATTAGATATAAGTAAACTGTAGCTGTATTCAGACACTCCAGAAGAGGGTGTCAGATTCTGGAGAATCTAAATCCCTCTTATGGTCTGCATATGATGTACATAAACACAGCCTCACATATACTTCTAAAATTTTAAAGATGGGTGGGGCCACAGAAAGGGCTCAACAATTAACAGCATTGTCTCCTCTTCCAGAGAACCTTGGATAAACTACCAGCAACTATATGGTGGCCCATCTCCAGTTCTAGGGTATCACACAGACAGACAGACAGACAGAGATAAGGGTGGCAGGCTTGCCTGGTCTTTCTTTCTGTCTTATCCTTTTTAAAAAATGTTTATTTATTTATTTATTTATTTATTTATTTATTTATTTATTTATTTATTTATTAGATATAAGTACACTGTAACTGTCTTCAGAAAATACAGAAGAGGGTGTCAGATTCTGGAGAATCTAAATCCCTCTTATTGTCTGCATATGATGTACATAAACACAGCCTCACATACCCTTCTAAAAATTTAAAGATGGGTGGGGCCACTGAAAGGGCTAAACAATTAACAGTATTGTCTCCTCTTCCAGAGAACCTGGGATCAATTACCAGCAACTATATGGTGGCCTATCTCAAGTTCCAAAGGATCATATAGATAGACAGACAGACAGACAGAGATAAGAATGGCAGGACTTCCTGGTGTTTCTTTCTTTCTTAACCTTTTTAAAAAATGTTTATTTATTTATTTATTCATGTATTTATTATATTTACGTACACTGTAGCTGTCTTCAGACACTCCAGAAGAGGGTGTCAGTTTCTGGAGAATCTAAATCACTCTTATGGTCTGAATATGATGTACATAAACACAGCCTCAGATATACTTATAAAAATTTAATGAAGGGTGGGGCCACTGAAAGGGCTCAATAATTTACAGCATTGTCTCCTCTTCCAGAGAACCTTGGATAAACTACCAGCAACTATATGGTGGCCCATATCCAGTACCAGAGGATCAGACAGACAGACAGACAGACAGACAGAGATAAGAATGGCAGGCCTGCCAGGTCTTTCTTTCTTTCTTGTCCTTTTTAAAAAATGTTTATTTATTTATGTATTTATTATATATAAGTACTCTGTAGCTATCTACAGACACTCCAGAAGAGGGTGTCAGATTCTGAAGAATCTAAAACCATCTTATGGTCTGCATATGATGTACATAAACACAGCCTCAGATATACTTCTAAAAAATTAAAGATGGGTGGGGCCACTGAAAGGGCTCAACAATTAAGAGCATTGTCTCCTCTTCCAGAGAACCTGGGATCAACTACCAGCAACTATATAGTGGCCTATCTTCAGTTCCAAAGGATCATATAGAGAGACAGACAGACAGACAGAAATTGGATGGGAGGCCTGCCTGGTCTTTCTTTCTTTCTTATCCATTTGAAAAAATGTTTACTTATTAATTAATTAATCAATTTATTTATTTATTTATTTATTTATTTATTTATTTATTTATTTATTTATTAGATATAAGTACACTGTAGCTGTCTTCAGACACTCCAGAAGAGGGTGTGAGATTCTGGAGAATCTAAATACCTCTTATGGTCTGCATATGATGTACATAAACACAGACTCAAGTATACTTCTAAAAATTTAAAGATGGGTGGGGCCAAAGAATGGGCTCAACAATTAACAGCTTGTCTCCTCTTCCAGAGAACCTGGGATCAACTACCAGCAACTATATGGTGGCCCATCTGCAGTTCCAGGGATCAGACAGACAGACAGACAGACAGAGATAGGATGGCAGGCCTGCCTGGTCTTTCTTTCTTACTTATCCTGTTTAAAAAATGTTTATTTATTTATTTATTTATTTATTTATTTATTTATTTATGTATTTATTAGATATAAGTACACTGTAGCTGTCTTCAGACACTCCAGAAGAGGGTGTCAGATTCTGGAGAATTTAAATCACTCTTATGGTCTGCATATGATGTACATAAATACAGCCTCACATTTACCAATAAAAATTTAAAGATGGTTGGGGCCACTGAAAGGGCTCAACAATTCACAACATTGTCTCCTTTTCCAGAGAACCTGGGAAAAACTACCAGCAAATATATGGTGGCCCATATCCAGTTCCAGAGGATCAGACAGACAGACAGACAGACAGACAGTGATAAGGATGGCAGGCCTGCCTGATTTTTCTTTCTTTCTTATCCTTTTTAAAAAATGTTTATTTAATTATTAATTTATTTATGTATGTATTTATTAGATATAAGTACACTGTAGCTGTCTTCAGACACTCCAGTAGAGGGTGTCAGATTCTGAAGTATCTAAAACCATCTTATTGTCTGCATATGATGTACATAAACACAGCCTCAGATATACTTCTAAAATTTAATGAAGGGTGGGGCCACTGAAAGGGCTCAACAATTAACAGCATTATCTCCTCTTCCAGAGAACCTGGGATCAACTACCAGCAACTTTATGGTGGCCCATCTACAGTTCCAGGGGATCAGACAGACAGACAGACAGACAGAGATAAGGATGGCAGGCCTGCCATGTCTTTCTTTCTTACTTATCCTGTTTAAAAAATGTTTATTTATTTATTTATTTATTTACGTATTTATTAGATATAAGTACACTGTAGCTGTCTTCAGACAGTCCAGAAAAGTGTGTCAATTCTGGAGAATCTAAATCCCTCTTATGGTCTGCATATGATGTACATAAACACAGCCTCACATATACTTCTAAACATTTAAAGATGGGTGGGGCCACTGAAAGGGCTCAACAATGAACAGCATTGTCTCCTCTTCCAGAGAACCTGGGAAAAACTAACAGCAAATATATGGTGGCCTTTATCCACTTCCAAAGGTTCAGACAGAGAGACAGACAGACAGAGATAAGGATGGCAGGCCTGCCTGATTTTTCTTTCTTTCTTATCCTTTATAAAAAATGTTTATTTATTTATTAATTTATTTATTTATGTATTTATTAGATATAAGTACACTGTAGCTGTCTTCAGACACTCCAGTAGACGGTTTCAGATTCTGAAAAATCTAAAACCATCTTCTGGTCTGCATATGATGTACATAAACACAGCCTCAGATATACTTAAAAAAATTTAATGAAGGATGGGGCCACTGAAAGGGCTCAACAATTAACAGCATTATCTCCTCTTCCAGAGAACCTGGGATCAACTACCAGCAACTATATGGTGGCTCATCTCCAGTTCCCAGGGATCAGACAGACAGACAGACACACAGACAGAGATATCAATGGCAGGCCTGCCTGGTCTTTCTTTCTTTCTTATACTTTTTAAAAAATGTTTATTTATTTATTTATTCATGTATTTATTAGATATAAGTACACTGTAGCTGTCTTAGACACTCAAGAAGTGGGTGTCTGGTTCTGTAGAATCTAAATCCCTCTTATGGTCTGCATATGATGTACATAAACACAGCCTAACATACAGTTCTAAATATTTAAAAATGGGTGGGGCCATTGAAAGGGCTCAACAATGAACAGCATTGTCTCCTCTTCCAGAGAACCTCGGCTCAACTACCAGCAACTATATGGTGGCCCATCTCCAATTCCAGGGGATCAGACAGACAGACAGTCAGACAGACAGAGATAAGGATGGCAGGACTGCCTGGTCTTTCTTTCTTTCTTATCCTTTTGAAAAAATGTTTACTTATTTATTTATTTATGTATTTATTAGATATAAGTAAACTATAGCTGTCTTCAGACACTCCAGAAGAGGGTGTCAGATTCTGGAGAATCTAAATCCCTCTTATGGCCTGCATATGATGTACATAAACACAGACTCATGTATACTTCTAAAAATTTAAAGATGTGTGGGGCCACTGAGAGGGCTCAACAATTAACAGCATTGTCTCATCTTCCAGAGAACCTGGGATCAACTACCAGCAACTATATGGTGGCTCATCTCCAGTTCCAGTGGATCAGAAAGACAGAGAGACAGACAGACAGAGATAAGGATGGCAGGCCTGCCTGGTCTTTATTTCTTATCCTTTATATAAAATGTTTATTTATTTATTTATATATTTATTTATTTATTTATGTATTTATTAGATATAAGTACACTGTAGCCGTCTTCAGACACTCCAGAAGAGGGTGTCAGATTCTAGAGAATCTAAATCCCTCTTATGGTCTGCATATGATGTACATAAACACAGCCTCACATATACTTCTAAAAATTTAAAGAAAGGTGGGACCACTGAAAGGGCTCAACAATTACCATCACTGTCTCCACTTCCAGAGAACCTGGGATCAACTACCAGCAACTATATGGTGGCCCATCTGCAGTTCCAGGGGATCAGACAGACAGACAGACAGACAGAGATAAGGATGGCAGGCCTGCCAGGTCTTTCTTTCTTACTTATCCTGTTTAAAAAATGTTTATTTATTTATTTTTTATGTATTTATGTATTTATTAGATATAAGTACACTGTAGCTGTTCAGACACTCCAGAAGAGTGTGTCAGATTCTGGAGAATCTAAATCCCTCTTCTGGTCTGCATATGATGTACATAAACAGAGCCTCACGTATAATTCTAAAAATTTAAAGATGGGTGGGACCACTGAAAGGGCTTAACAATTAACATCATTGTCTCCTCTTCCAGAGAACCTGGGATCAACTACCAGCAACTATATGGTGACCCATATCCAGTTCCAAAGGTTCAGACAGACAGACAGACAGACAGAGATACGGATGGCAGGCCTGCTTGATTTTTCTTTCTTTCTTATCCTTTATAAAAAATGTTTATTTATTTATTAATTTATTTATTTATGTATTTATTAGATATAAGTACACTGTAGCTGTCTTAGACACTCCAGTAGACGGTGTCAGATTCTGAAAAATCTAAAACCATCTTCTGGTCTGCATATGATGTACATAAACACAGCCTCAGATATACTTTAAAAAATTTAATGAAGGGTGTGGCCACTGAAAGGGCTCAACAATTATCAGCATTATCTCCTCTTCCAGAGAACCTGGGATCAACTACCATCAACTATATGGTGGCTCATTTCTAGTTCTCAGGGATCAGACAGACAGACAGACAGACACACAGACAGAGATATGGATGGCAGGCCTGCCTGGTCTTTATTTCTTTCTTATCCTTTTTAAAAAATGTTTATTTATTTATTTATTAGATATAAGTACACTGTAGCTCTCTTAGACACTCCAGAAGAGGGTGTCAGGTTCTGGAGAATCTAAATCCCTCTTATTGTCTGCATATGATGTACATAAACACAGCCTCACATACAGTTCTAAACATTTAAAGAAGGGTGGGGCAATTGAAAGGGCTCAAAAATGAACAGCATTGTCTCCTCTTCCAGAGAACCTGGGAAAAACTAACAGCAAATATATGGTGGCCCATATCCAGTTCCAGAGGTTCAGACAGACAGACAGACAGACAGAGATAAGGATGGCAGGCCTGCCTGATTTTTCTTTCTTTCTTATCCTTTATAAAAATGATTATTTATTTATTAATTTATTTATTTATGTATTTATTAGATATAAGTACACTGTAGCTGTCTTCAGACACTCCAGTAGACGGTGTCAGATTCTGAAAAATCTAAAACCAACTTCTGGTCTGCATATGATGAACATAAACACAGCCTCAGATATACTTCAAAAAATTTAATGAAGGGTGGGGCCACTGAAAGGGCTCAACAATTAACAGCATTATCTCCTCTTCCAGAGAACCTGGGATCAACTACCAGCAACTATATGGTGGCTCATTTCCAGTTCCCAGGGATCAGACAGACAGACAGACAGACACACAGACAGAGATATGGATGGCAGGCCTGCCTGATCTTTCTTTCTTGCTTATCCTTTTTAAAAAATGTTTATTTTTTATTTATTTATGTATCTATTAGATATAAGTACACTGTAGCTGTCTTTAGACACTCCAGAAGAGGGTGTCAGGTTCTGGAGAATCTAAATCCCTCTTATGGTCTGCATATGATGAACATAAACACAGCCTCACATACAGTTCTAAACATTTAAAGATGGGTGGGGCCATTGAAAGGGCTCAACAATGAACAGCATTGTCTCCTCTTCCAGAGAACCTCGGCTCAACTACCAGCAAATATATGGTGGCCCATCTCCAGTTCCCAGGGATCAGACAGACAGACAGACAGACAGACAGAGATAAGGATGGCAGGCCTGCCTGGTCTTTCTTTCTTTCTTATCCTTTTTAAAAAATGTTTATTTAATTATTTATTTATGTATTTATTACATATAAGTACACTGTAGCTGTCTTCAGACACTCCAGAAGAGGGTGTCAGATTCTGGAGATTCTAAATCCCTCTTATGGCCTGCATATTATGTACATAAACACAGCCTCACATATACTTCTAAAAATTTATAGATGGGTGGGACCAATGAAAGGGCTCAACAATTACCATCACTGTCTCCACATCCAGAGAACCTTGGATCAACTATCAGCAACTATATAGTGGCCCACCTCCAGTTCCAGGGGATCAGACAGGCTGTCAGACAGACAGACAGACAGACAGAGATAAGGATGGCAGGACTGCCTGGTCTTACTTTCTTTCTTATCCTGTTTAAAAAATGTTTATTTATTTATTTATTTATTTATTTATTTATTTACTTATTTATTTATTTATTTATTTATGTATTTATTAGATATAAGTACACTGTAGCTGTCTTAGACACTCCAGAAGAGTGTTTCAGGTACTGTAGAATCTAAATCCCTCTTATGGTCTGCATATGATGTACATAAACACAGCCTAACATACAGTTCTAAATATTTAAAGATGGATGGGGCCATTGAAAGGGCTCAACAATGAACAGCATTGTCTCCTCTTCCAGAGAACCTCGGTTCAACTACCAGAAACTATATGGTGGCCCATCTCCAGTTCCAGGGGATCAGACAGACAGACAGACAGACAGACAGAGATAAGGATGGCAGCCCTGCCTGGTCTTTCTTTCTTTCTTATCCTTTTGAAAAAATGTTTACTTATTTATTTATTTATGTATTTATTAGATATAAGTAAACTGTAGCTGTCTTCAAACACTCCAGAAGAGGGTGTCAGATTCTGGAGAATCCTAATCCCTCTTATGGCCTGCATATGATGTACATAAACACAGACTCACGTATACTTCTAAAAATTTAAAGATGTGTGGGGCCACTGAGAGGGCTCAACAATTAACAGCATTGTCTCATCTTCCAGAGAACCTGGGATCAACTACCAGCAACTATATGGTGGCCCATCTCCAGTTCCAGTGGATCAGAAAGCAGACAGACAGACAGACAGAGATAAGGATGGCAGGCCTGCCTGGTCTTTCTTTATTTCTTATCCTTTATAAAAAATGTTTATTTATTTATTTATTTATTTATTTATTTATTTTTGTATTTATTAGATATAAGTACACTGTAGCAGTCTTCAGACACTCCAGAAGAGGGTGTCAGATTCTGGAGAATCTAAATCCCTCTTAAGGTCTGCATATGATGTACATAAACACAGCCTCACATATACTTCTAAAAATTTAAAGATGGGTGGGACCACTGAAAGGGCTCAACAATTACCATCACTGTCTCCACTTCCAGAGAACCTGGGATCAACTACCAGCAACTATATGGTGGCCCATCTGCAGTTCCAGGGGATCAGACAGGCTGTGAGACAGACAGACAGACAGACAGGGATAAGGATGGCAGGACTGCCTGGTCTTACTTTCTTTCTTATCCTGTTTAAAAAATGTTTATTTATTTATTTATTTATTTATTTATTTATTTATTTATTTATTTATTTATGTATTTATTAGATATAAGTACAATGTAGCTGTCTTCAGACACTCCAGAAGAGGGTGTCAGATTCTGGAGAATCTAAATCCCTCTTATGGTCTGCATATGATGTACATAAACACAGCCTCACATATACATCTAAAAATTTAAAGATGGGTGAGAGCAATGAAAGAGCTCAACAATTAACAGCATTGTCTCCTCTTCCAGAGAACCTGGGATCAACTACCAGCAACTATATGGTGGCCCATCTACAGTTCCAGGGGATCAGAAAGGCAGACAGACAGACAGACAGAGATGAGGATTGCAGGCCTGCCTGGTCTTTCTTTCTTTCTTGTCCTTTTTAAAAAATGTTTATTTATTTATGTATTTATTATATATAAGTACACTGTAGCTATCTACAGACACTCCAGAAGAGGGTGTCAGATTCTGAAGAATCAAAAACCATCTTATGGTCTGCATATGATGTACATAAACACAGCCTCAGATATACTTCTAAAAATTTAAAGATGGGTGGGGCCACTGAAAGGGCTCAACAATTAACAGCATTGTCTCCTCTTCCAGAGAACCTGGGATCAACTACCAGCAACTATATGGTGGCCTATCTTCAGTTCCAAAGGATCATATAGAGAGACAGACAGACAGACAGAGATGAGGATGGCAGGCCTGCCTGGTCTTTCTTTCTTTCTTATCCATTTGAAAAAATGTTTACTTATTAATTAATTAATTAATTAATTAATTTATTTATTTATTTATTTATTTATTAGATATAAGTACACTGTAGCTGTCATCAGACACTCCAGAAGATGGTGTCAGATTCTGGAGAATCTAAATACCTCTTATGGTCTGCATATTATGTACATAAACACAGACTCAAGTATACTTCTAAAAATTTAAATATGGGTGGGGCCACTGAATGGGCTCAACAATTAACAGCGTTGTCTCCTCTTCCAGAGAACCTAAGATCAACTACCAGCAACTATATGGTGGCCCATCTGCAGTTCCAGGGGATCAGACAGACAGACAGACAGACAGAGATAAGGATGGCAGGCCTGCCTGGTCTTTCTTTATTACTTATCCTGTTTAAAAAATGTTTATTTATTTATTTATTTTTTTATTTATGTATTTATTAGATATAAGTACACTGTAACTGTCTTCAGACACTCCAGAAGAGGATGTCAGATACTGGAGAATTTAAATCACTCTTATGGTCTTCATATGATGTACATAAATACAGCCTCACATTTACCTCTAAAAATTTAAAGATGGTTGGGGCCACTGAAAGGGCTCAACAATTCACAGCATTGTCTCCTCTTCCAGAGAACCTGGGAAAAACTACCAGCAAATATATGGTGGCCCATATCCAGTTCCAGAGGATCAGACAGACAGACAGACAGACAGACAGAGATAAGGATGGCAGGCCTGCCTGATTTTTCTTTCTTTCTTATCCTTTTTAAAAAATGTTTATTTATTTATTAATTTATTTATTTATGTATTTATTAGATATAAGTACACTGTAGCTGTCTTCAGACACTCCAGAAGGTTTTATAAAACCTTTATAAAAAGGTTTTATAAAAAGTGTTAAATTTTTTAAAAATTAAAAAAAAAATTCCAGATCACCATCACACAGCATTGGCTGTCTTCAGGTTTATCCTTTCAGCCTCCAAAACAAAAAGCAATGGCTGGCTGTCTTCAGGTGTATCCTATTCTCCAGTCTTATTTCCAACCTAAGAGCTGGGCTGAGCTGCCTCATTATGTAATTGCAAACCTTCCTTGGTTTGTCTTTTCCATTTCTAAGACTAACAGGCCTTTTTCTATTTAGAGAATATGCTCATGACTGTACTTTAGATATAGTAAATATAACTGTTGCTTATAAAACTTGTTTTCTAGGAATTTTTAAAGGGCAATGGCAGAGTTTATTTTTTAAAAATATTTTGCATTTATTTATTTGTGTGAGTGATGAAGCTCAGGTCTTCAAACTCGTCAGGAGGTATGATTACCTCCCCTCTCTCTCAACCCCTCTCTCTCCTCTCTCAATGATTGTGTAAGAATGTTTTGCATGTGTATGCTGTGCCCACAGACTCCAGAACAGAGTATTAGATCCCCTGGAACTGGAGATGGGCCACCATATATAATACTGGTAATTGAGCCCAGGTTCTCTGGAAGAGGAGACAATGCTCTTAATTGTTGAGCCCTCTCTGTAGCCACATCTTTCTTTCTTTTTTTTTTGAGTATATGTGAGGCTGTGTTTATATACATCATATGCAGACAATAAGAATGATTTAGATTCTTCAGAATCTGACACCCTCTTCTGGACTGTCTGAAGATAGCTACAGCATACTTAAATATAATAAATATATAAATCTTTAAAAAGAAAAAGAAAAGTAAAAAAGAAAGAACAGGCCTGCCATATGCATGTTCATAGAGGAAAATGGAAGAGACCCCAATCTAACCTCAGCAGGGTGCTTCCTTCTGGATGGTAGCTCACAGTTTCATCCCAGCAAGACAGGCAAATCACTGAGTTCAAGGACAGTAAGGTTCAGGACAGCCAAGGTTAGGAAGGAAAAGGGTCTATGTTGAGAATACAAACCGACAAAAATAAAACTAGGAAAAAGAAGTGACAGTGTAACTTGGGGTAGGGTACCAAAAAGAGAAAGCTTTCTGTTACCAGTTACAAACAGCAGTAGACTTGCACCCTTCTGCCCAGGTCCCTGCCTTCCTTTCTAGGAATTCTAAGGATGCCAGGGGGTGGGGCAATCCAGATTAACTTTTTAATAACAAAGACTTGGTCTTTGATGTCTAGAGGAAGCCCTTCTCAGTGCCTTTAACTACCACTGAACTTTCAGGGCTGTGACTCAACTGTAACAAGGAACAGGGCTAAGAACCTGCAGCCTTTGAAAACAACTATTTTTTTAAAGAGGGGGACACAAATCAGCAGTAGAACCCCTCAGGTTCAGCCATAATACTTGTTAGGGAAACAGCCTCAATGTCCGGAGCTGAGGTCTCATGGGTGAACTGCTTCAAGCTCTGAGTATCATTGAAAGAAAGAAAAGTTATCATGTGGTTGCTTAATTTATTTATTTTATTATTTCTATTTTTTGTTTTCTTTTGTTTTGTTTTAGAAAAGGCCTCAGTCTGTAGCTATGGCTGACCTAGGACAGACTACATGTGTTAATTAGGGTTTCACAGCTGAGAAACAGACCATACCTATGTAAGACTTAGAAAACCCAACAGTCAGTGGTGGCTTGAGCTCTTAATGAGAGCACTCTGGAGGCAGAAGCAGTCAGTTTCTGAGTTCGAGGCCAGCCTGGTTAAAGACAGGGATAGGCAGGGCTAGGCAAGGCAGGGCTGGGCTAGGCTAGGCAAGGCAAGGGGCTAGGCTAGGCTACGCAAGGGGCTAGGCAAGACAGACAGACAGAGAGAAAGACAGACAAGGATGGAAGGCCTGCCTGGTTTTTCTTTCTTCTTTATCCCTTTTAAAAAATGTGTATTTATTTATTTATTTATTTATTTATGTATTTATTAGATATAAGTACACTGTAGCTGTCTTCAGACACTCCAGAAGAGTGTGTCAGATTCTGGAGAATCTAAATCCCTCTTATGGTCTGCATATGATGTACAAAAACACAGCCTCACATATACTTCTAAAAATTTAAAGATGGGTGGGGCCACTGAAAGGGCTCAACAATTAACAGCATTGTCTCCTCTTCCAGAGAACCTGGGATCAACTACCAGCAACTATAAGGTAGCCCATCTCCAGTTCCCGGGGATCAGACAGACAGACAGAGATAAGGATGGCAGGCCTGCCTGGTCTTTCTTTCTTACTTATCCTTTTTAAAACAAGTTTATTTCTTTATTTATGTATTTATTAGATATAAGTACATTGTAGCTGTCTTCAGACACTCCAGAAGAGTGTGTCAGATTCTGGAGAATCTAAATCCCTCTTATGGTCTGCATATGATGTACATAAACACAGCCTCACTTATACTTCTAAAAATTTAAAGATGGGTGGGGCCACTGTAAGGGCTCAACAATTAACAGCATTGTCTCCTCTTCCAGAGAACCTGGGATCAAGTACCAGCAAAAATATGGTGGCCCATCTCCAGTTTCAGGGGATCAGACAGACAGACAGACAAACAGACAAGGATGGCAGGCCTGCCTGGTTTTTCTTTCTTTCTTATCCTTTTTAAAACATGTTTATTTATTTATTTATGTATTTATTAGATATAAGTACACTGTAGCTGTCTTCAGACACTCCAGAAGAGGGATCAGATTCTGGAGAATGTAAATCCCTCTTATGGTCTGCATATGATGTACATAAACACAGCCTCACAAATACTTCTAAAAATTTAAAGTGGGTGGTGCCACTGAAAGGGCTCAAAAATTTACAGCCTTGTCTCCTCTTGCAGAGAATCTGGGATCAACTACCAGCAACTATATGGTGGCCCACTCCAGTTCCAGGGTATCAGACAGACAGACAGACAGACAGACAGAGATAAGGATGGCAGGCCTTCCTGGTCTTTCTTTTTTTATCCTTTTTAATAATGCTTATTTATTTATTTATTTATTTATTTATTTATTTATTTATTTATTAGATATAAGTACACTGTAGCTGTCTTCAGACACTCCAGAAGAGAGTGTCAGATTCTGGAGAATCTAAATCCCTCTTATTGTCTGCATATGATGTACATAAACACAGCCTCACATTTACTTCTAAAAATTAAAGATTGGTGTTGCCACTGAACGGCTCAAAAATTAACAGCATTGTCTCCACTTCCAGAGAACCTGAGATCAACTACCAGCAACTATATGGTGGCCCATCTCCAGTTCCAGGGGATCAGACAGAGAGACAGACATACAGACAGATAGAGATAAGGATGGCAGGCCTGCTTCGTCTTTCTTTCTTTCTTATCCTTTTTAAGAAATGTTTATTTATTTATTTATGTATTTATTAGATATAAGTACACTGTAGCTGTCTTCAGACATCAGGAAGAAGGTGTCAGATTCTGGAGAATCTAAATCCCTCTTATGGTCTGAATATGATGTACATAAACACAGACTCACATTTACTTCCAAAAATTAAAGATGTGTGGGGCCACTGTATGGGCTCAACCATTAACAGCATTGTCTCCTCTTCCAGAGAACCTAGGATCAACTACCAGCAACTATATGGTGGCCCATCTCCAGTTCCAGAGGATCAGACAGAGAGACCGACAGACAGACATATAGAGATAACGATGGCAGGCCTGCCTGGTCTTTCTTTCTTATCCTTTTTAAGAAATGTTTATTTACTTATTTATGTATTTATTAGATAAAAGTACACTGTAGCTATCTTCAGACACTCCAGAAGAGGGTGTCAGATTCTGGAGAATCTAAATCCCTCTTATTGTCTGCATATGATGTACATAAACACAGCCTCACATTTACTTCTAAAAATTAAAGATGGGTGGAGCCACTGAAAGGGCTCAAAAATTAACCGCATTGTCTCCTCTTCCAGAGAACCTGGGTTCAACTTCCAGCACCTATATGGTGGCCCATCTCCAGTTCCAGGGTATCAGACAGATAGACAGACAGACAGACAGAGAGACAGAGATAAGGAAGGCAGGCCTCCCTGGTCTTTCTTTCTTTCTTATCCTTTTTAAAAAATGTTTATTTATATATTTATTTATTTATTTATTTATTTATTTATTTATTTATTAGATATAAGTACACTGTGTCTGTCTTCAGACACTCCAAAAGATGGTGTCAGATTCTGGAGAATCTAAATCCCTCTTATGGTCTGTATATGATGTACATAAACACAGCCTCACATATACTTCAAAAATTTAAAGATGTATGGGGTCACTGAAAGGGCTCAACAATTAACAGCATTATCTCCTCTTCCAGACAACCTGGGATCAACTACCAGCAACTATATGGTGGCTCATCTCCAGTTCTAAGGTATCAGACAGAAAGACAGACAGACAGACAGACAAGGGTGGCAGGCCTGCCTGGTTTTTTTTCTTTCTCATCCTTTTTAAAAATGTTTATTTATTTATTTATGTATTTATTAAATATAAGTACACTTTAGCGGTCTTCAGACACTCCAGGAGAGGGTGTCAGATTCTGGATAATCTAAATCCCTCTTATGGTGAGCATATGATGTACATAAACACAGACTCACATTTACTTCCAAAAATTTAAAGATGTGTGGGGCCACTGAAAGGGCTCAACCATTAACAGCATTGTCTCCTCTTCCAGAGAACCTGCGATCAACTACCAGCAACTATATTGTGGCCCATCTCCAGTTCCAGTGGATCAGAAAGACAGACAGACAGACAGACAGAGATAAGGATGCCAGGCCTGCCTGGTCTTTCTTTATTTCTTATCCTTTAAAAAAATGTTTATTTATTTATTTATTTATTTATTTATTTATTTATTTATTTATTAGATATAAGTACACTGTAGCTGCCTTCAGACACTCCAGAAGAGGGTTTCAGATTCTGGAGAATCTAAATCCCTCTTATGGTCTGCATATGATGTACATAAACACAGCCTCACATATACTTCTAAAAATTTAAAGATTGGTGGGACCACTGAAAGGGCTCAACAATTACCATCACTGTCTCCACTTCCAGAGAACCTGGTATCAACTATCAGCAACTATATAGTGGCCCACCTCCAGTTCCAGGGGATCAGACAGACTGTCAGACAGACAGACAGAGATAAGGATGGCAGGCTTGCCTGGTCTTTCTTTCTTTCTTATCCTTTTGAAAAAATGTTTGCTTATTTATTTATTTATGTATTTATTAGATATAAGTACACTGTAGCTGTCTTCAGACAGTCCAGAAGACGGTGTCAGATTCTGGAGAATCTAAATCCCTCTTTTGGCCTGCATATTATGTACATAAACACAGACTCAAGTATACTTCTAAAATTTAAAGATGTGTGGGGCCACTGAGAAGAATGGGAGGGTAGGGAAGTGGGGGGAGGTATGGGGGACTTTTGGGATAGCATTGGAAATGTAATTGAGGAAAATATGTAATTAAAAAAAACAGTGAAAAACATAACAAAACAATTAACAGCATTGTCTCCTCTTCTAGAGAATCTGGGATCAACTACCAGCAACTATATGGTGGCCCTTCTCCAGTTCCAGGGTATCAGACAGACAGACAGACAGACAGACAGAGATAAGGATGGCAGGCCTGCCTGGTCTTTCTTTCTTTCTTATCCTTTTTAAAAAAATGTTTATTTATATATATATATATTTATTTATTTATTTATTTATTTATTTATTAGATATAAGTACACTGTAGCTATCTTTAGACACTCCAGAAGAGGGTGTCAGATTCTGGAGAATCTAAATCCCTCTTAAGATCTGCATATGATGTATATAAACACAGCCTCACATTTTCTTCTAAAAATTTAAAGATGGGTGTGGCTTGGAATAAGATGAGTAACCCTGAAAAAGTCAAAAAATGAAAAATCACACTGTAGGATTTGGAATATGGTGAGAAACCCTGAAAAAGTCGAAAAATGAGAAAAGCATGCAGGAGTACCTGGAATATGGTGAGAAACACTGAAAAAGTCTTAAATGAGAATATCACACTCTAGGACTTGGAATATGGTGAGAAACCCTGAAAATGTCGAAAAATGAGAAAATCATGCAGTAGGACCCAGAATATGGAGAGAAACCCTGAAAAAAAAGTCAAAAAATAAGAAAATCACGCAGTAGGACCTGGAAGCTGGTGAGAAACCCTGAAAAAGTCGAAAAATGAGAAAATCAATCTGTAGGATCTGGAATATGGTGAGAAACCCTGAAAAAGTCGAAAAATGAGAAAATCACACTGTAGGACTTGGAATATGGTGAGAAACCCTGAAAAAGTCGAAAAATGAGAAAATCACGCAGTAGGACCTGGGATTTGGTGAGAAACACTGAAAAAGTCTTAAAATAGAAAATCACACTGTAGTACTTGGAATATGGTGAAAAATACTGAAAAAGTCTTAAAATGAGAAAATCACACCTTAGGACCTGGAATATGGTGAGAAACCCTGAAAAGGTCAAAAAATGAGAAAAATCACACTGTAGTACATGGAATATGGGTAGAAACTCTGAAAAAGTCGCAAATTATAAAATGACAGTGTAGGGCCTGGAATATGTTGAGAAAACCTGAAATATTCGAAAAATGAGAAAATGACAATGTAGAACCTGGAATACCGTAAGAAACCCTGAAAAAGTTAAAAAATGAGAAAATCACACTCTAGGACTGGAATATGTTGAGAAACCCTGAAACATCGAAAAATGAGAAAATCATGTAGTAGGACCCAGAATATGGTGAGAAATCCTGAAAAAAGTCGAAAAATGAGAAAATCACGCAGTAGGACCTGGAAGCTGGTGAGAAACCCTGAAAAAGTCGAAAAATGAGAAAATCAAACTGTAGGACCTGGAATATGTTGAGAAACCCTGAAAAATACGAAAAAGGCAAAAATCACACTCTAGGACTTGGAATATGATGAGAAACCGTGAAAAAGTCAAAAAATGAAAAAATCACACTGTAGTACCTGGAATATGGTGAGAAACACTAAAAAAGTATTAAAATGAGAAAATCACCCAGTAGGACCTGGAATGTGGTGAGAAACCCTGAAACAGTCGAAATATAAGAAAATCAAACTTGTAGTACATGCAATATGGTGACAAACACTGAAAAAGTCGAAAAATGAGAATATCACACTCTAGGATTTGGAATATGATGAGAAACCCTGAAAAATTCAAAAAATGAGAAAATCACACTGTAGGACTTGGAATATGGTGAGAAACCCTCAAAAAGTCGAAAAATGAGAAAATCATGCACTAGGACCCAGAATATGATGAGAAACACAGAAAAAGTCTTAAAATGAGAAAATCACACTGTAGGACCTGGAATATGGTAAGAAACCCTGAAAATGTCGAAAAATGAGAAAATGACACTGTAGGAGCTGGAATATGGTGAGAAGTCATGAAAAAGTCAAAAAAAAAAAAAAAAGAAATACACACTTGTAGGACTTGCAATATGGTGAGAGACCCTGAAAAAGTCTTAAAATGAGAAAATCACACTGTAGGACTTGGGATATGGTGAGAAACCCCGAAAATGTCGAAAAATTAGAAAATCAAACTGTAGTACCTGGTATATGGTGAGAAACACTAAAAAAGTATTAAAATGAGAAAATCACACATTAGGACCTGGAATATGGTGAGAAACCCTGAAACAGTTCAAAAATAAGAAAATAAAACTTGTAGTACATGCAATATGGTGAGAAACACTGAAAAAGTCGAAAAATGAGAATATCACACTCTAGGACTTGGAATATGATGAGAAACCCAGAAAAATTCTAAAAATGAGAAAATCACACTGTAGGACTTGGAATATGGTGAGAAACCCTGAAAAAGTCGAAAAATGAGAAAATCACACTGTAGTACCTAGAATATGGTGAGAAACACTGAAAAAGTCTAAAAATAAGATAAAACTTGTAGTACCTGAAATATGATGAGAAACCCTGAAAAAGTCAAAAAATTAGAAAATCAAATTGTAGGAACTGGAATATGCTGAGAATCCCTGAAAAATTCAAAAAATGCAAAAATCACACTCTAGGACTTGGAATAAGATGAGAAACCCTGAAAAAGTCAAAAAATGAGAAAATCACACTGTAGTACCTGGAATATGGTGAGAAACACTGAAAAAGTCTAAAAATAAGATAAAACTTGTAGTACCTGAAATATGGTGAGGAACCCTAAAAAAGTCGAAAAATGAGAAAATCACACTGTAGGACTTCGAATATGATGAGAAACCGTGAAAAAGTAAAAAAATGAGAAAAATACACTGTAGGAGCTGGAATATGGAGAGAAACCCTGAAAAGGTTAAAAAATTAGAATATCACAATTGTAGGACCTCCAATATGGTGAGAAACCCTGAAAAAGTCGAAAAATGAGAAAACCACACTGTAGGACCTGGAATATGGTGAGAAACACTGAAAAATTCAAAAAATGAGAAAATCACACAGTAGGACCTAAATATGGTGAGAAACCGTGAAACAGTCGAAATATAAGAAAATCAAACTTGAAGTACCTGCAATATGGTGAGAAACCCTGAAAAAGTCGAAAAATGAAAAAATCACACTGTAGGATTTGGAATATGATGAGAAACCATGAAAAAGTCAAAAATGAGAAAAATATACTGTAGGAGTTGGAATGTGGTGAGAAAAACTGAAAAAGTCGAAGAATAAGAAAATCACACAAGTAGGACCTCCAATATGGTGAGAAACCCTGAAAAAGTCGAAAAATGAGAAAATTACAGAGTAGGACATGGAATATGGTAAGAAACCCTTTAAAAGTCGGAAAAAGAGAAAATCACACTGTAGGATTTGGAATATGATGAGAAAACCTGAAAAAGTCAAAAAATGAGAAAATCACACTGTAGTACCTGGAATATTGTGAGAAAACACTGAAAAAGTCTAAAAATGAGAAAATCACACAGTAGGACTTGGAATATGGTGAGAAACCCTGAAACAGTCGAAAAATAAGAAAATCAAACTTGTAGTACCTGCAATATGGTGAGAAAACCTGAAAAAGTCGACAAATGAGAAAATCATACTGTAGGACCTGCAATAGGGTGAGAAATTCTGAAAAAGTCAAAAAATGAGAAAATCACACTGTAGGACTTGGAATATGATGAGAAAACCTGAAAAAATCTAAAAATGAGAAAATCACACTGTAGGACCTGCTATATGGTGAGAAAACATGAAAAATTCAAAAAGGAGAAAATCACACTCTAGGACTTGGAATATGATGAGAAAACCTGAAAAAGTCCAAAAATGAGAAAAATCACACTGTAGGACTTCGAATATGGTGAGAAACTCTGAAAAAGTCAAAAAATGAGAAAATCACCCTGTAGGAATTGGAATATGGTGAGAAAAGCTGAAAAAGTCAAAAAATGAGAAAATGACAATGTAGAACCTGGAATATGGTAAAAAAGTATTAAAATGAGAAAATCACACAGTAGGACCTGGAATATGGTGAGAAACCCTGAAAAGTAAAAAAAAGAGAAAAATCACACTGTAGGACCTGGAATATGGTGAGAAAACATGAAAAATTCAAAAAGGAGAAAATCACACTCTAGGACTTGGAATATGATGAGAAAACCTGAAAAAGTCCAAAAATGAGAAAATCACACTGTAGGACTTCGAATATGGTGAGAAACTCTGAAAAAGTCAAAAAATGAGAAAATCACCCTGTAGGACTTGGAATATGGTGAGAAACCCTGAAAAAGTCAAAAAATGAGAAAAATCACACTGTAGTACATGGAATATGGTGAGAAACTCTGAAAAAGTCGCAAATTAGAAAATGATAGTGTAGGACCTGGAATATGTTGAGAAAACCTGAAATATTCAAAAAATGAGAAAATGACAATGTAGAACCTGGAATAAGTAAGAAACCCCGAAAATTTTAAAAAAAGAGAAAATCGCACTGTAGGACCTGGAATATGGTGAGAAACAGTGAAAAAGTCAAAAAATGAGAATATCACACTCTAGGACTTGGAATATGGTGAGAAACCCTGAAAAAGTCAAAACATGAGAAATTCATGCAGTAGGACCCAGAATATGGTGAGAAACCCTGAAAGAAGTCGGAAAATGAGAAAATCAGGCAGTAGGACTTGGAAGCTAGTGAGAAACCCTGAAAAAGACGAAAAGTGAGAATAACAAACTGTAGGACCTGGAATATGTTGAGAAACCCTGAAAAATTCGAAAAAAGCAAAAATCACACTCTAGGACTTGGAATGTGATGAGAAATCCTGAAAAAGTAAAACAATGAGAAAATCACACTGTAGTACCTGGAATATGGTAAAAAAGTATTAAAATGAGAAAATCACACAGTAGGACCTGGAATATGGTGAGAAACTCTGAATAAGTCGAAAACATGAGAAAATCACGCAGTAGCCTGGAATATGGTGAGAAACCCTGAAAAAGTCGAAAAATGAGAAAATCACGCAGTAGTACTTGGAATATGGTGAGAAACACTGAAAAAGTCTTAAAATGAGAAAATCACACTGTAGGACCTGGAATATGGTGAGAAACTCTGAAAATGTCGAAAAATAAGAAATTCACACTTGTAGGACCTGCAATATGGTGAGAAACCCTGAAAAAGTCAAAAAATGAGAAAATCACACGGTAGGACTTGGAATAAAATGAGAAACCGTGAAAAAGACAAAAAATGACAAAAGTACACGGTAGGAGATGGAATATGGAGAGAAACCGTTAAAAAGTAGAAAAATAAGATATACACACTTGTAGGACATGCAATATGGTGAGAGACCCTGAAAAAGTCTTAAATGAGAAAATCACACTGTAGTACCTGGAATATGGTGAGAAACCCTGAAAAAGTCCAAAAATAAGAAATTCACACGTGTAGGACCTGCAATATGGTGAGAAACCCTGAAAAAGTTGAAAAATGAGAAAATCACACTGTAGGACTTGGAATAAGATGAGACACCCTGAAAAAGTCAAAAATGAGAAAATTTCACTGTAGGACTTGGATTAAGATGAGAAACCCTGAAAAAGTTGAAAAATGAGAAAATCACAATGTAGAAGATGGAATATGGTGAGCAATCCTGAAAAAGTCAAAAAATGAGAAAATCACACTGTGGAACCTGGAATATGGTGAGAAACTCTGAAAAAGGCGAAAAATTGGAAAAATCACACTCTAGGACTTGGAATATGATGAGAAACCCTGAAAAAGTCAAAAATGAGAAAATCAGACTGTAGTAGCTGGAATATGGTGAGAAACATGGAAAAAGTCTCAAAATGAGAAAATCACACAGTTGGACCTGCAATATGGTGAGAAACACTGAAACAGTCAAAAAATAAGAAAATCAAACTTGTAGTCCCTGCAATATGGTGAGAAACCCTGAAAAATTCCAAAAATGAGAAAATCACACTGTAAGATTTAGAATATGATGAGAAACACTGAAAAAGTCAAAAAATGAGAAAAATACACTGTAGAAGCTGGAATATGGTGAGTAAACCCTGAAAAAGTCGAAAAATAAGAAAATCACACTTGTAGAACCTCCAATATGTTGAGAAACCCTGAAAAAGTCTTAAAAAGAGAAAATCACACTGTAGGACTTGGAATAAGATGAGAAACCCTAAAAAAGTCGAAAAATGAGAAAAATACACTGAAGGAGTTGGAATATGTTGAGAAACCCTGAAAAAGTCTTAAAATGAGAAAATCGCACTGTTAGACCTGGAATATGGTGAGAAACCCTGAAATATCGAAAAATAAGAAAATCAAACTTGTAGTACCTGTAATATGGTGAGAAACCCTGAAAAAGTCAAAAAATGAGAAAATCACAATATAGGACTTGGAATAAGATGAGAATCTGTGAAAAAGACAAAAAATGACAAAAACACACTGTAGGAGCTTGAATATGGTGAGAAACCCTGAAAAAGTCCAAAAATAAGAAATTCACACTTGTAGGACCTGCAATATGGTGAGAAACCCTGAAAAAGTCGAAGAATGAGAAAATCACACTGTAGGAGTTGGAATATGGTGAGAAACCCTGAAAAAGTCGAAAAATGAGAAAATCATGGACTAGGACCCAGAATATGATGAGAAACACAGAAAAAGTCTTAAAATGAGAAAATCACACTGTAGGACCTGGAATATGGTAAGAAACCCTGAAAATGTCGAAAAATGAGAAAATGACACTGTAGGAGCTGGAATATGTTGAGAAGTCCTGAAAAAAGCCAAAAAAAAAAAAAAAAAAAAAAAAGAAATACAAACTTGTAGGACTTGTAGGACTTGCAATATGGTGAGAGACCCTGAAAAAGTCTTAAAATGAGAAAATCACACTGTAGGACTTGGAATATGATGAGAAACCCTGAAAAATTCAAAAAATGAGAAAATCACACTGTAGTACCTGGTATATGGTGAGAAACACTAAAAAAGTATTAAAATGAGACAATCACACTGTAGGACCTGGAATATGGTGAGAAACCCTGAAACAGTCCAAAAATAAGAAAATAAAACTTGTAGTACATGCAATATGGTGAGAAACACTGAAAAAGTCGAAAAATGAGAATATCACACTGTAGGACTTGGAATATAGTGAGAAACCCTGAAAAAGACGAAAAATGAGAAAAATCACACTGTAGTACATGGAATATGGTGAGAAACACTGAAAAAGTCTAAAAATAAGATAAAACTTGTAGTACCTGAAATATGGTGAGAAACCCTGAAAAAGTCGAAAAATGAGAAAATCACACTGTAGGACTTCGAATATGATGAGAAACCGTGAAAAAGTAAAAAAAAAATAAGAAAAATACACTATAGGAACTGGAATATGGAGAGAAACCCTGAAAAGGTTAAAAAATTAGAAAATCACAATTGTAGGACCTCCAATATGGTGAGAAACCCTGAAAAAGTTGAAAAATGAGAAAAACACACTGTAGGACCTGGAATATGGTGAGAAACACTGAAAAATTCAAAAAATGAGAAAATCACACAGTAGGACCTGAAATATGGAGAGAAACCGTGAAACAGTCGAAATATAAGAAAATCAAACTTGAAGTACCTGCAATATGGTGAGAAACCCTGAAAAAGTCGAAAAATGAAAAAATCACACTGTAGGATTTGGAATATGATGAGAAACCATGAAAAAGTCAAAAATGAGAAAAATATACTGTAGGAGTTGGAATGTGGTGAGAAAACCTGAAAAAGTCGAAGAATAAGAAAATCACACAAGTAGGACCTCCAATATGGTGAGAAACCCTGAAAAAGTCGAAAAATGAGAAAATTACAGAGTAGGACATGGAATATGGTAAGAAACCCTTTAAAAGTCGGAAAAAGAGAAAATCACACTGTAGGATTTGGAATATGATGAGAAAACCTGAAAAAGTCAAAAAATGAGAAAATCACACTGTAGTACCTGGAATATTGTGAGAAAACACTGAAAAAGTCTAAAAATGAGAAAATCACACAGTAGGACTTGGAATATGGTGAGAAACCCTGAAACAGTCGAAAAATAAGAAAATCAAACTTGTAGTACCTGCAATATGGTGAGAAAACCTGAAAAAGTCGACAAATGAGAAAATCATACTGTAGGACCTGCAATAGGGTGAGAAATTCTGAAAAAGTCAAAAAATGAGAAAATCACACTGTAGGACTTGGAATATGATGAGAAAACCTGAAAAAATCTAAAAATGAGAAAATCACACTGTAGGAGCTGGAATATGGTGAGAAACCCTGAAAAGTAAAAAAAAGAGAAAATCACACTGTAGGACCTGGAATATGGTGAGAAAACATGAAAAATTCAAAAAGGAGAAAATCACACTCTAGGACTTGGAATATGATGAGAAAACCTGAAAAAGTCCAAAAATGAGAAAATCACACTGTAGGACTTCGAATATGGTGAGAAACTCTGAAAAAGTCAAAAAATGAGAAAATCACCCTGTAGGACTTGGAATATGGTGAGAAACCCTGAAAAAGTCAAAAAATGAGAAAAATCACACTGTAGTACATGGAATATGGTGAGAAACTCTGAAAAAGTCGCAAATTAGAAAATGACAGTGTAGGACCTGGAATATGTTGAGAAAACCTGAAATATTCAAAAAATGAGAAAATGACAATGTAGAACCTGGAATAAGTAAGAAACCCCGAAAATTTTAAAAAAAGAGAAAATCGCACTGTAGGACCTGGAATATGGTGAGAAACAGTGAAAAAGTCAAAAAATGAGAATATCACACTCTAGGACTTGGAATATGGTGAGAAACCCTGAAAAAGTCAAAACATGAGAAATTCATGCAGTAGGACCCAGAATATGGTGAGAAACCCTGAAAGAAGTCGGAAAATGAGAAAATCAGGCAGTAGGACTTGGAAGCTAGTGAGAAACCCTGAAAAAGACGAAAAGTGAGAATAACAAACTGTAGGACCTGGAATATGTTGAGAAACCCTGAAAAATTCGAAAAAAGCAAAAATCACACTCTAGGACTTGGAATGTGATGAGAAATCCTGAAAAAGTAAAACAACGAGAAAATCACACTGTAGTACCTGGAATATGGTAAAAAAGTATTAAAATGAGAAAATCACACAGTAGGACCTGGAAAATGGTGAGAAACTCTGAATAAGTCGAAAACATGAGAAAATCACGCAGTAGCCTGGAATATGGTGAGAAACCCTGAAAAAGTCGAAAAATGAGAAAATCATGCAGTAGTACTTGGAATATGGTGAGAAACACTGAAAAAGTCTTAAAATGAGAAAATCACACTGGTAGGACCTGGAATATGGTGAGAAACTCTGAAAATGTCGAAAAATAAGAAATTCACACTTGTAGGACCTGCAATATGGTGAGAAACCCTGAAAAAGTCAAAAAATGAGAAAATCACACTGTAGGACTTGGAATAAAATGAGAAACCGTGAAAAAGACAAAAAATGACAAAAGTACACGGTAGGAGATGGAATATGGAGAGAAACCGTTAAAAAGTAGAAAAATAAGATATACACACTTGTAGGGACATGCAATATGGTGAGAGACCCTGAAAAAAGTCTTAAATGAGAAAATCACACTGTAGTACCTGGAATATGGTGAGAAACCCTGAAAAAGTCCAAAAATAAGAAATTCACACGTGTAGGACCTGCAATATGGTGAGAAACCCTGAAAAAGTCGAAAAATGAGAAAATCACACTGTAGGACTTGGAATAAGATGAGACACCCTGAAAAAGTCAAAAAATGAGAAAATTTCACTGTAGGACTTGGATTAAGATGAGAAACCCTGAAAAAGTTGAAAAATGAGAAAATCACAATGTAGAAGATGGAATATGGTGAGCAATCCTGAAAAAGTCAAAAAATGAGAAAATCACACTGTGGAACCTGGAATATGGTGAGAAACTCTGAAAAAGGCGAAAAATTGGAAAAATCACACTCTAGGACTTGGAATATGATGAGAAACCCTGAAAAAGTCAAAAATGAGAAAATCAGACTGTAGTAGCTGGAATATGGTGAGAAACATGGAAAAAGTCTCAAAATGAGAAAATCACACAGTTGGACCTGCAATATGGTGAGAAACACTGAAACAGTCGAAAAATAAGAAAATCAAACTTGTAGTCCCTGCAATATGGTGAGAAACCCTGAAAAATTCCAAAAATGAGAAAATCACACTGTAAGATTTAGAATATGATGAGAAACACTGAAAAAGTCAAAAAATGAGAAAAATACACTGTAGAAGCTGGAATATGGTGAGTAAACCCTGAAAAAGTCGAAAAATAAGAAAATCACACTTGTAGAACCTCCAATATGTTGAGAAACCCTGAAAAAGTCTTAAAATGAGAAAATCACACTGTAGGACTTGGAATAAGATGAGAAACCCTAAAAAAGTCGAAAAATGAGAAAAATACACTGAAGGAGTTGGAATATGTTGAGAAACCCTGAAAAAGTCTTAAAATGAGAAAATCGCACTGTTAGACCTGGAATATGGTGAGAAACCCTGAAATATCGAAAAATAAGAAAATCAAACTTGTAGTACCTGTAATATGGTGAGAAACCCTGAAAAAGTCAAAAAATGAGAAAATCACAATATAGGACTTGGAATAAGATGAGAATCTGTGAAAAAGACAAAAAAATGACAAAAACACACTGTAGGAGCTTGAATATGGTGAGAAACCCTGAAAAAGTCCAAAAATAAGAAATTCACACTTGTAGGACCTGCAATATGGTGAGAAACCCTGAAAAAGTCGAAGAATGAGAAAATCACACTGTAGGAGTTGGAATATGGTGAGAAACCCTGAAAAAGTCGAAAAATGAGAAAATCATGGACTAGGACCCAGAATATGATGAGAAACACAGAAAAAGTCTTAAATGAGAAAATCACACTGTAGGACCTGGTATATGGTAAGAAACCCTGAAAATGTCGAAAAATGAGAAAATGACACTGTAGGAGCTGGAATATGTTGAGAAGTCCTGAAAAAAGCCAAAAAAAAAAAAAAAAAAAGAAATACAAACTTGTAGGACTTGTAGGACTTGCAATATGGTGAGAGACCCTGAAAAAGTCTTAAAATGAGAAAATCACACTGTAGGACTTGGAATATGATGAGAAACCCTGAAAAATTCAAAAATGAGAAAATCACACTGTAGTACCTGGTATATGGTGAGAAACACTAAAAAAGTATTAAAATGAGAAAATCACACTGTAGGACCTGGAATATGGTGAGAAACCCTGAAACAGTCCAAAAATAAGAAAATAAAACTTGTAGTACATGCAATATGGTGAGAAACACTGAAAAAGTCGAAAAATGAGAATATCACACTGTAGGACTTGGAATATAGTGAGAAACCCTGAAAAAGACGAAAAATGAGAAAAATCACACTGTAGTACATGGAATATGGTGAGAAACACTGAAAAAGTCTAAAAATAAGATAAAACTTGTAGTACCTGAAATATGGTGAGAAACCCTGAAAAAGTCGAAAAATGAGAAAATCACACTGTAGGACTTCGAATATGATGAGAAACCGTGAAAAAGTAAAAAAAATAAGAAAAATACACTATAGGAACTGGAATATGGAGAGAAACCCTGAAAAGGTTAAAAAATTAGAAAATCACAATTGTAGGACCTCCAATATGGTGAGAAACCCTGAAAAAGTTGAAAAATGAGAAAAACACACTGTAGGACCTGGAATATGGTGAGAAACACTGAAAAATTCAAAAAATGAGAAAATCACACAGTAGGACTTGAAATATGGAGAGAAACCGTGAAACAGTCGAAATATAAGAAAATCAAACTTGAAGTACCTTCAATATGGTGAGAAACCCTGAAAAAGTCGAAAAATGAAAAAATCACACTGTAGTACCTGGAATATGGTAAAAAAAGTATTAAAATGAGAAAATCACACAGTAGGACTTGGAATATGGTGAGATACTCTGAAAAAGTCGAAAACATGAGAAAATCACGCAGTAGCCTGGAATATGGTGAGAAACCCTGAAAAAGTCGAAAAATGAGAAAATCACGCAGTAGTACCTGGAATATGGTGAGAAACACTGAAAAAGTCTTAAAATGAGAAAATCACACTGTAGGACCTGGAATATGGTGAGAAACTCTGAAAATGTCGAAAAATAAGAAATTCACACTTGTAGGACCTGCAATATGGTGAGAAACCCTGAAAAAGTCAAAAAATGAGAAAATCACACTGTAGGACTTGGAATAAAATGAGAAACCGTGAAAAAGACAAAAAATGACAAAAGTACACGGTAGGAGATGGAATATGGAGAGAAACCGTTAAAAAGTAGAAAAATAAGATATACACACTTGTAGGACATGCAATATGGTGAGAGACCCTGAAAAAGTCTTAAATGAGAAAATCACACTGTAGTACCTGGAATATGGTGAGAAACCCTGAAAAAGTCCAAAAATAAGAAATTCACACGTGTAGGACCTGCAATATGGTGAGAAACCCTGAAAAAGTTGAAAAATGAGAAAATCACACTGTAGGACTTGGAATAAGATGAGACACCCTGAAAAAGTCAAAAAATGAGAAAATTTCACTGTAGGACTTGGAATAAGATGATAAACCCTGAAAAAGTTGAAAAATGAGAAAATCACAATGTAGAAGATGGAATATGGTGAGCAATCCTGAAAAAGTCAAAAAATGAGAAAATCACACTGTGGAACCTGGAATATGGTGAGAAACTCTGAAAAAGGCGAAAAATTGGAAAAATCACACTCTAGGACTTGGAATATGATGAGAAACCCTGAAAAAGTCAAAAATGAGAAAATCAGACTGTAGTAGCTGGAATATGGTGAGAAACATCGAAAAAGTCTCAAAATGAGAAAATCACACAGTTGGACCTGCAATATGGTGAGAAACACTGAAACAGTCGAAAAATAAGAAAATCAAACTTGTAGTCCCTGCAATATGGTGAGAAACCCTGAAAAATTCCAAAAATGAGAAAATCACACTGTAAGATTTAGAATATGATGAGAAACACTGAAAAAGTCAAAAAATGAGAAAAATACACTGTAGAAGCTGGAATATGGTGAGTAAACCCTGAAAAAGTCGAAAAATAAGAAAATCACACTTGTAGAACCTCCAATATGTTGAGAAACCCTGAAAAAGTCTTAAAATGAGAAAATCACACTGTAGGACTTGGAATAAGATGAGAAACCCTAAAAAAGTCAAAAAATGAGAAAAATACACTGAAGGAGTTGGAATATGTTGAGAAACCCTGAAAAAGTCTTAAAATGAGAAAATCGCACTGTAGGACCTGGAATATGGTGAGAAACCCTGAAATATCGAAAAAAAGAAAATCAAACTTGTAGTACCTGTAATATGGTGAGAAACCCTGAAAAAGTCAAAAAATGAGAAAATCACAATATAGGACTTGGAATAAGATGAGAATCTGTGAAAAAGACAAAAAAATGACAAAAACACACTGTAGGAGCTTGAATATGGTGAGAAACCCTGAAAAAGTCCAAAAATAAGAAATTCACACTTGTAGGACCTGCAATATGGTGAGAAACCCTGAAAAAGTCGAAGAATGAGAAAATCACACTGTAGGAGTTGGAATATGGTGAGAAACCCTGAAAAAGTCGAAAAATGAGAAAATCATGGACTAGGACCCAGAATATGATGAGAAACACAGAAAAAGTCTTAAAATGAGAAAATCACACTGTAGGACCTGGAATATGGTAAGAAACCCTGAAAATGTCGAAAAATGAGAAAATGACACTGTAGGAGCTGGAATATGTTGAGAAGTCCTGAAAAAAGCCAAAAAAAAAAAAAAAAAAAAGAAATACAAACTTGTAGGACTTGTAGGACTTGCAATATGGTGAGAGACCCTGAAAAAGTCTTAAAATGAGAAAATCACACTGTAGGACTTGGAATATGATGAGAAACCCTGAAAAATTCAAAAAATGAGAAAATCACACTGTAGTACCTGGTATATGGTGAGAAACACTAAAAAAGTATTAAAATGAGAAAATCACACTGTAGGACCTGGAATATGGTGAGAAACCCTGAAACAGTCCAAAAATAAGAAAATAAAACTTGTAGTACATGCAATATGGTGACAAACACTGAAAAAGTCGAAAAATGAGAATATCACACTGTAGGACCTGGAATATGGTGAGAAACCCTGAAACAGTCCAAAAATAAGAAAATAAAACTTGTAGTACATGCAATATGGTGAGAAACACTGAAAAAGTCGAAAAATGAGAATATCACACTGTAGGACTTGGAATATGGTGAGAAACCCTGAAAAAGACGAAAAATGAGAAAATCACACTGTAGTACATGGAATATGGTGAGAAACACTGAAAAAGTCTAAAAATAAGATAAAACTTGTAGTACCTGAAATATGGTGAGAAACCCTGAAAAAGTCAAAAAATTAGAAAATCAAATTGTAGGAACTGGAATATGCTGAGAATCACTGAAAATTTCGAAAAAGGCGAAAATCACACTCTAGGACTTGGAATACGATGAGAAACCCTGAAAAGTCAAAAAATGAGAAAATCACACTGTAGTACCTGGAGTATGGTGAGAAACACTGAAAAATTCTAAAAATAAGATAAAACTTGTAGTACCTGAAATATGGTGAGAAACCCTGAAAAAGTCGAAAATGAGAAATCACACTGTAGGACTTCGAATATGATGAGAAACCGTGAAGAAGATAAAAAAATAAGAAAAATACACTGTAGGAACTGGAATATGGAGAAAAACCCTGAAAAGGTTAAAAAATTAGAAAATCACAATTGTAGGACCTCCAATATGGTGAGAAACCCTGAAAAAGTCGAAAAATGAGAAAAACACACTGTAGGACCTGGAATATGGTGAGAAACACTGAAAAATTCAAAAAATGAGAAAATCACACAGTAGGACCTGAAATATGGAGAGAAACCGTGAAACAGTCGAAATATAAGAAAATCAAACTTGAAGTACCTGCAATATGGTGAGAAACCCTGAAAAAGTTGAAAAAAGAAAAAATCACACTGTAGGATTTGGAATATGATGAGAAACCATGAAAAAGTCAAAAATGAGGAAAAATATACTGTAGGAGTTGGAATGTGGTGAGAAAACCTGAAAAAGTCGAAGAATAAGAAAATCACACAAGTAGGACCTCCAATATGGTGAGAAACCTGAAAAAGTCGAAAATTGAGACAATTACAGACTAGGACATGGAATATGGTAAGAAACCCTTTAAAAGTCGAAAAAAGAGAAAACACCCTGTAGGACCTGGAATATGGTGAGAAACCCTGAAAAAGTCAAAAAATGAGAAAAATCACACTGTAGTACCTGGAATATGGTGAGAAACACTGAAAAAGTCTAAAAATAAGATAAAACTTTTAGTACCTGAAATATGGTGAGAAACCCTGAAAAAGTCGAAAAATGAGAAAATCACACTGTAGGACTTCGAATATGATGAGAAACCGTGAAAAAGTAAAAAAAAATGAGAAAAATACACTGTAGGAGCTGGAATATGGAGGAGAAACCCTGAAAAGGTTAAAAAATTAGAAAATCACAATTGTAGGACCTCCAATATGGTGAGAAACCCTGAAAAAGTCGAAAAATGAGAAAAACACACTGTAGGACCTGGAATATGGTGAGAAACACTGAAAAATTCAAAAAATGAGAAAATCACACAGTAGGACCTGAAATATGGAGAGAAACCATGAAAGAGTCGAAATATAAGAAAATCAAACTTGAAGTACCTGCAATATGTTGAGAAACCCTGAAAAAGTCGAAAAATGAAAAAAATCACACTGTAGGATTTGGAATATGATGAGAAACCATGAAAAAGTCAAAAATGAGAAAAATATACTGTAGGAGTTGGAATGTGGTGAGAAAACCTGAAAAAGTCGAAGAATAAGAAAATCACACAAGTAGGACCTCCAATATGGTGAGAAACCCTGAAAAAGTCGAAAAATGAGACAATTACAGACTAGGACATGGAATATGGTAAGAAACCCTTTAAAAGTCGGAAAAAGAGAAAATCACACTGTAGGATTTGGAATATGATGAGAAAACCTGAAAAAGACAAAAAATGAGAAAATCACACTGTAGTACCTGGAATATTGTGAGAAAACACTGAAAAAGTCTAAAAATGAGAAAATCACACAGTAGGACTTGGAATATGGTGAGAAACCCTGAAAGAGTCGAAAAATTACAAACTTGTAGTAGCTGCAATATGGTGAGAAAACCTGAAAAAGTCGAAAAATGAGAAAATCATACTGTAGGACCTGCAATACTGTGAGAAATTCTGAAAAAGTCAAAAAATGAGAAAATCACACTGTAGGGACTTGGAATATGATGAGAAAACCTGAAAAAAATCTAAAAATGAGAAAATCACACTGTAGGAGCTGGAATATGGTGAGAAACCCTGAAAAGTCAAAAAAAGAGAAAAATCACACTGTAGGACCTGGAATATGGTGAGAAAACATGAAAAAGTCAAAAAAGGAGAAAATCACACTCTAGGACTTGGAATATGATGAGAAAACCTGAAAAAGTCCAAAAATGAGAAAAATCAGACTGTAGTACATGGAATATGGTGAGAAACTCTGAAAAAGTCAAAAAATGAGAAAATCACCCTGTAGGATTTGGAATATGGTGAGAAAAGCTGAAAAAGTCCAAAAATGAGAAAAATCACACTGTAGTACATGGAATATGGTGAGAAACTCTGAAAAAGTCGCACATTAGAAAATGGCAGTGTTGGACCTGGAATATGTTGAGAAAACCTGAAATATTCAAAAATGACAAAATGACAATGTAGAACCTGGAATAAGGTAAGAAACCCCGAAAATTTTAAAAAAAGAGAATATCACACTCTAGGACTTGGAATATGGGTGAGAAACCCTGAAAAAGTCAAAACATGAGAAATTCATGCAGTAGGACCCAGAATATGGTGAGAAACCCTGAAGAAGTCGGAAAATGAGAAAATCACGCAGTAGGACCTGGAAGCTAGTGAGAAACCCTGAAAAAGATGAAAAATGAGAATAACAAACTGTAGGACTTGGAATCTGTTGAGAAACCCTGAAAAAATTCGAAAAAAGCAAAAATCACACTCTAGGACTTGGAATGTGATGAGAAACCCTGAAAAAGTAAAAAAATGAGAAAATTACACTGTAGTACCTGGAATATGGTGAGAAACACTAAAAAGTATTAAAATGAGAAAATCACACAGTAGGACCAAGAATATGGTGAGAAACTCTGAAAAAGTCGAAAACATGAGAAAATCACGCTAGTAGTACCAGGAATATTGTGAGAAACCCTGAAAAAGTCGAAAAATGAGAAAATCACACTGTAGGACCTGGAATATGGTGAGAAACTCTGAAAAAGTCAAAAAATGAGAAAATCACACTGTAGGACTTGGAATAAAATGAGAAACCGTGAAAAAGACAAAAAATGACAAAAGTACACGGTAGGAGATGAAATATGGAGAGAAACCGTTAAAAAGTAGAAAAATAAGATATACACACTTGTAGGACATGCAATATGGTGAGAGACGCTGAAAAAGTCTTAAAATGAGAAAATCACACTGTAGTACCTGGAATATGGTGAGAAACCCTGAATAAGTCCAAAAATAAGAAAATCACACTGTAGTACCTGGAATATGGTGAGAAACCCTGAAAAAGTCGAAAAATGAGAAAATCACACTGTAGGACTTGGAATAAGATGAGACACCCTGAAAATGTCAAAAAATGAGAAAATTTCACTGTAGGACTTGGAATAAGATGAGAAACCTGAAAAAGTTGAAAAATGAGAAAATCACAATGTAGAAGATGGAATATGGTGAGCAATCCTGAAAAAGTCAAAAAATGAGAAAATCACACTGTGGAACCTGGAATATGGTGAGAAACTCTGAAAAAGGCGAAAAATTGGAAAAATCACACTCTAGGACTTGGAGTATGATGAGAAACCCTGAAAAAGTCAAAAATGAGAAAATCAGACTGTAGTAGCTGGAATATGGTGAGAAACTCTGAAAAAGTCAAAAAATGAGAAAATCACACTGTAGGACTTGGAATAAAATGAGAAACCGTGAAAAAGACAAAAAATGACAAAAGTACACGGTAGGAGATGAAATATGGAGAGAAACCGTTAAAAAGTAGAAAAATAAGATATACACACTTGTAGGACATGCAATATGGTGAGAGACGCTGAAAAAGTCTTAAAATGAGAAAATCACACTGTAGTACCTGGAATATGGTGAGAAACCCTGAATAAGTCCAAAAATAAGAAAATCACACTGTAGTACCTGGAATATGGTGAGAAACCCTGAAAAAGTCGAAAAATGAGAAAATCACACTGTAGGACTTGGAATAAGATGAGACACCCTGAAAATGTCAAAAAATGAGAAAATTTCACTGTAGGACTTGGAATAAGATGAGAAACCTGAAAAAGTTGAAAAATGAGAAAATCACAATGTAGAAGATGGAATATGGTGAGCAATCCTGAAAAAGTCAAAAAATGAGAAAATCACACTGTGGAACCTGGAATATGGTGAGAAACTCTGAAAAAGGCGAAAAATTGGAAAAATCACACTCTAGGACTTGGAGTATGATGAGAAACCCTGAAAAGTCAAAAATGAGAAAATCACACTGTAGTAGCTGGAATATGGTGAGAAACATTGAAAAAGTCTCAAAATGAGAAAATCACACAGTTGGACCTGCAATATGGTGAGAAACACTGAACAGTCGAAAAATAAGGAAAATCAAACTTGTAGTACCTGCAATATGGTGAGAAACCCTGAAAAATTCCAAAAATTAGAAAATCACACTGTAGGATTTAGAATATGATAAGAAACCGAGAAAAAAGTCAAAAAATGAGAAAAATACACTGTAGAAGCTGGAATATGGTGAGTAAACACTGAAAAAGTTGAAAATTAAAAAAAATCACACTTGTAGAACCTACAATATTGTGAGAAACCCTGAAAAAGTCAAAAAATGAGAAAATCACACTGTAGGACCTGGAATATGTTCAGAAACCCTGAGAAAGTCTTAAAATGAGAAAATAACACTGTAGGACTTGGAATAAGATGAGAAACCCTAAAAAAGTCGAAAATGAGAAAAATACACTGAAGGAGTTGGAATATGTTGAGACTTCCAAAAAAAGTCTTAAAATGAGAAAATCACACTGTAGGACCTGGAATATGGTGAGATACTCTGAAAAAGTCGAAAAAAGAGAAAAATCACACTCTAGGACTTGGAATATGATGAGAAACCCTGAAAGAGTCAAAAAATGAGAAAATCACACTATAGTACCTGGAATATGGTGAGAAACCCTGAAAACGTCTAAAAATGAGAAAATCAAAAAGTAGGACCTGGAATATGGTGAGAAACCCTGAAAGATCGAAAAAATAAGAAAATCAAACTTGTAGTACCTGCAATATGTTGAGAAACCCTGAAAAAGTCAAAAATTGAGAAAATCACAATATAGGACTTGGAATAAGATGAGAAACCGTGAAAAAGACAAAAAATGACAAAAAACACACTGTAGGAGCTGGAATATGGTGAGAAACCCTGAAAAAGTCCAAAAATAAGAAATTCACACTTGTAGGACCTGCAATATGGTGAGAAACCCTGAAAAAGTTGAAAAATGAGAAAATCACAATGTAGAAGATGGAATATGGTGAGCAATCCGAAAAAGTCAAAAAATGAGAAAATCACGCTGTAGGACCTGGAATATGGTGAGAAACTCTGAAAAAGTCGAAAAAAAGAGAAAATCACACTAAGGACTTGGAATATGATGAGAAACCCTGAAAAAGTCAAAAAATGAGAAAATCAAACAGTAGGACCGGGAATATGGTGAGAAACCCTGAAAGATTGAAAAATAAGAAAATCAAACTTGTAGTACCTGCAATATGGTGAGAAACCCTGAAAAAGTCAAAAATGAGAAAATCACAATATAGGACTTGGAATAAGATGAGAAACCGTGAAAAAGACAAAAAATGAAAAAACACACTGTAGGAGCTGGAATATGGTGAGAAACCCTGAAAAAGTCCAAAAATAAGAAATTCATACTTGTAGGACCTGCAATATGGTGAGAAACCCTGAAAAAGTCGAAAAATGAGAAAATCACACTGTAGGACTTCGAATATGATGAGAAACCGTGAAAAAGTAAAAAAATAAGAAAAATACACTGTAGGAACTGGAATATGGAGAGAAACCCTGAAAAGGTTAAAAAATTAGAAAATCACAATTGTAGGACCTCCAATATGGTGAGAAACCCTGAAAAAGTCGAAAAATGAGAAAAACACACTGTAGGACCTGGAATATGGTGAGAAACACTGAAAAATTCAAAAAATGAGAAAATCACACAGTAGGACCTGAAATATGGAGAGAAACCGTGAAACAGTCGAAATATAAGAAAATCAAACTTGAAGTACCTGCAATATGGTGAGAAACCCTGAAAAAGTCGAAAAATGAAAAAATCACACTGTAGGATTTGGAATATGATGAGAAACCATGAAAAAGTCAAAAATGAGAAAAATATACTGTAGGAGTTGGAATGTGGTGAGAAAACCTGAAAAAGTCGAAGAATAAGAAAATCACACAAGTAGGACCTCCAATATGGTGAGAAACCCTGAAAAAGTCGAAAAATGAGACAATTACAGACTAGGACATAGAATATGGTAAGAACCCTTTAAAAGTCGGAAAAGAGAAAATCACACTGTAGGATTTGGAATATGATGAGAAAACCTGAAAAAGTCAAAAAATGAGAAAATCACACTGTAGTAACTGGAATATTGTGAGAAAACACTGAAAAAGTCTAAAAATGAGAAAATCACACAGTAGGACTTGGAATATGGTGAGAAATCCTGAAACAGTCGAAAAATAAGAAAATCAAACTTGTAGTACCTGCAATATGGTGAGAAAACCTGAAAAAGTTGAAAAATGAGAAAATCATACTGTAGGACCTGCAATAGGTGAGAAATTCTGAAAAAGTCAAAAAATGAGAAAATCACACTGTAGGACTTGGAATATGATGAGAAAACCTGAAAAAATCTAAAAATGAGAAAATCACACTGTAGGAGCTGGAATATGGTGAGAAAACCCTGAAAAGTCAAAAAAGAGAAAAATCACACTGTAGGACCTGGAATATGGTGAGAAACCCTGAAAAAGTCAAAAATGTGAAAAATCACACTGTAGTACCTGGAATATGGTGAGAAACACTGAAAAAGTCTAAAAATGAGAAAATCACACAGTAGGACTTGGAATATGGTGAGAAACCCTGAAAGAGTCGAAAAATTACAAACTTGTAGTAGCTGCAATATGGTGAGAAAACCTGAAAAGTCGAAAAATGAGAAAATCATACT
>NW_028227318.1:378769-440367 GCF_978045245.1 Mus caroli | reverse complement strand
AATATGGTGAGAAACACTCAAAAATCTTAAAATGAGAAAATTACACTTTAGGACCTGGAATATGGTGAGTAATTCTGAAAAAGTCGAAAAATGAGAAATTCACCACTTGTAGGACCTGCAATATGGTGAGAAACACTGAAAAAGTCAAAAAATGAGAAAATTACACTGGTGGACCCTGGAATATGTTGAGAAAACACTTTAAAAAGTCGAAAAAAGAGAAAATCACCTTTTGGTCATGGAATAAGATGAGAAAACCTGAAAAAGTCAAAAAATGAGAAAATAACACTGTACTACCTTGAATAGGGTGAGAAAAACACTGAAAAAGTCTAAAAATTGAGAAAATCACACAGTAGGACCTGGAATATGGTGAGAAACCCTGAAGCAGTCGAAAAATAAGAAAATCAAATTTGTCATATCTGCAATATGGTGAGAAACCCTGAAAAAGTCAAAAAATGAGAAAAATACACTGAAGGACCTGCAATATGGTGAGAAACCCTGAAAAAGTGGAAAAATGAGAAAATCACACTGTAGGACTTGGAATATGGTGAGACACCCTGAAAAACTCAAAAAATGAGAAAATCACACTGTAGAAGATGGAATATTGTGAGCAATCCTGAAAAAGTCAAAAAATGAGAAAAATCACACTGTGGACCCTGGAATATGGTGAGAAACTCTGAAAAAAGGCGAAAAATTAGAAAAATCATTCTCAAGGGACTTGGAATATGATGAGTAACCCTGAAAAAGTTCGAAAAAATGAGAAAATCACACTGTAGTAGCTGGAATATGGTGATAAACACCTGAAAAAGTCTCAAAATGAGAAAATCACACAGTAGGACCTGCAATATGGTAAGAAACACTGAAAAAGTCGAAAAATAAGAAAATCAAACTTGTAGTACCTGCAATATGTTGAGAAACCCTGAAAAATTCCAAAATGAGAAAATCACACTGTAGGATTTGGAATATGATGAGAAACCGTGAAAAAGTCAAAAAATTAGAATAATACACTGTAGGAGCTGGAATATGATGAGAAACCCTGAAAAAGTCGAAAAAATGAGAAAATCACGCAGTAGGTCCTGGAATTTGTTCAGAAACACTGAAAAAGTCTAAAATAAGAAAATCACACTGTAGTACCTGGAATATGGTGACAAATCCTGAAAAAGTCTTAAATTGAGAAAATCACACTGTAGGACATGGAATATGGTGAGAAACCTTGAAAAAGTCAAAAAATGAGAAAAAATCACACTGCAGTAAAAGGAATATGGTGATATAATCTGAAAAATTCGAAAATTAGAAAAATCACACTCTAGGACTTGGAATAAGATGAGAAATCCTGAAAAAGTCAAAAAAATGAGAAAATCACACTGTAGGACTTGGAATATGATGAGAAACCCTGAAAAAGTCGAAAAATGAGAAAATCACACTGTAGAAGATGGAATATGGTGAGCAAACCCTGAAAAAGTCAAAAATTAGAAAAATAAACACTGTAAAACCTGGAATATGGTGAGAAACTCTGAAAAAGTCGAAAAATTAGAAAAATCACACTCTAGGACTTGGAATATGATGAGAAACCCTGAAAAAGTCAAAAAATGAGAAAATCACACTGTAGTAGCTGGAATATGGTGAGAAACACTGAAAAAGTCTCAAAATGAGAAAATCACACAGTAGGACCCTGCAATATGGTGAGAAACCACTTAAACAGTCAAAAAATAAGAAAATCAAACTTGTAGTACCTGCAATATGTTGAGAAACCCTGAAAAATTCCAAAAATGAGAAAATCAGACTGCAGGATTTAGAATATGATGCAGAAACCGTGAAAAAGTCAAAAAATGAGAACAATACACTGTAGAAGTTGGAATATGGTGAGAAACCTTGAAAAAGTCGAAAAATAAGAAAATCACACTTGTAGAACCTCCAATATGGTGAGAAAACCCTGAAAAAGTCAAAAAATGAGAAAATCACACTGTAGGACTTGGAATATGATGAGAAACCCTGAAAAAGTCAAAAAATGAGAAAATCACACTGTAGGACTTGGAATATGATGAGAAACGCTGAAAAAGTCGAAAAATGAGAAAAATCACACTGTAGAAGATGGAATATGGTGAGCAACTCTGAAAAAGTCGAAAAATTAGAAAAATAACACTGTAGAAACTGGAATATGGTGAGAAACTCTGAAAAAGTCGAAAAAATAGAAATATCACACTCTAGGACTTGGAATATGTTGAGAAACCCTGAAAATTTCCAAAAAATGAGAAAATCACACTGTAGGACTTGGAATATGATGAGAAACCCTGAAAAAGTCAAAAAATGAGAAAATCACACTGTAGTATCTGGAATATGTTGAGAAACCCTGAAAAAGTCTTAAAATAAGAAAATCACACTGTAGGACCTGGAATATGGTGAGAAACTCTGAAATAGTCGAAAAAAGAGAAAATCACCACTCTAGGACTTGGAATATGATGAGAAACCCTGAAAAAGTCAGAAAATGAGAAAATCACACTGTAGTACCTGGAATATGGTGAGAAACCCTGAAAAAGTCTAAAAATGAGAAAATCAAACAGTAGGACCTGGAATATGGTAAGAAAACCTGAAAGATCGAAAAATAAGAAAAATCAAACTTGTAGTACCTGCAATATGGAGAGAAACCCTGAAAAAGTCAAAAAATGAGAAAATCCCAATACAGTACTTGGAATAAGATGAGAAACCGTGAAAAAGACAAAAAATGAAAAAATACACTGTAGGAGCTGGAATATGGTGAGAAACCCTGAAAAAGTCAAAAAAATAAGAAATTCACACTTGTAGGACCTGCAATATAGTGAGAAACCCTGAAAAAGTCGAAAAATGAGAAAATCACACTGTAGGACTTGGAATATGGTGAGAAACCCTGAAAATGTCAAAAAATGATAAAATCACACTGTAGGACTTGGAATATGATGAGAAACCCTGAAAAAGTCGAAAAATGAGTAATTCAAACTGTAGAAGATCGAATATGGTGAGAAACCCTGAAAAATTCAAAAAATGAGAAAAATCACAATGTAGAACCTGGAAAATGGTGAGAAACACTGAAAAAGTCGAAAAATTAGAAAAATTACACTCTAGGACTTGGAATATGATCAGAAACACTGAAAAAAGTCGAAAAATAAGAAAATCACACTTGTAGGACCTCCAATATGGTGAAAAACCATGAAAAAGTCGAAAAATGAGAAAATCACATTGTAGGACCTGGAATATGGTGAGAAACCCTGAAAAAGCCGAAAAAATGAGAAAATAACGCAGTGGGTCCTGGAATTTTCTGAGAAACACTGAAAAAGAATAAAATAAGAAAATCACACTGTAGTACCTTGAATATGGTTACAAACCCTGAAAAAAATCGAAAAATGAGAAAATCACACTGTAGGACATGGAATATGGTGAGAAAACATTGAAAAAGTCAAAAAATGAGAAACATCACACTGTAGTACAAGGAATATGGTGCTATAATCTGGAAAAAGTCGAAAAATTAGAAAAATCACACTCTAGGACTTAGAATAAGATGAGAAACCCTGAAAATGTCAAAAAAATGAGAAAATCACACTGTAGGACTTGGAATATGGTGAGAAACTCTGAAAAAGTCAAAAACATGAGAAAATCAGGCAGTAGGACCTGGAATATGGTGAAAAAACACTGAAAAATATTAAAATGGGAAAATCACACTGTAGGACCTGGAATATGGTGAGTAACTCTGAAAAAAGGTCGAAAAATGAGAAATTCACACTTGTAGGACCTGCAATATGGTGAGAAACACTGAAAAAGTCAAAACATGAGAAAATTACACTGGTGGACCTGGAATATGTTGAGAAACTCTTTAAAAGTCGAAAAAAGAGAAAATCACACTGTAGGAATTGGAATATGATGAGAAAACCTGAAAAAAGTCAAAAAATGAGAAAATAACACTGTAGTACCTTGAATATGGTGAGTAAACACTGAAAAAGTCTAAAAATGAGAAAATCACACAGTAGGACCTGGAATATGGTGAGAAACCCTGAAGCAGTCGAAAAATAAGAAAATCAAATTTGTCATATCTGCAATATGGTGAGAAACCCTGAAAAAGTCAAAAAATGAGAAAAATACACTGAAGGAGCTGGAATATGGTGAGAAACCCTGAAAAAGTCAAAAAAAATAAGAAATTCAACACTTGTAGGACCTCCAATAGGGTGAGAAATTCTGAAAAAGTCAAAAAATGAGAAAATCACACTGAATGACTTGGAATATGGTGAGAAACCCTGAAAAAGTCGAAAAATGAGAAAAATCACGCAGTAGGACCAGGAATATTGTGAGAAAACGTGAAAAAGTCTAAAAATGAGAAAAAATACACTGTAGGAACTGGAATATGGTGAGAAAACCTGAAAAATTCGAAAAATAAGAAACTCATACTTGTTTGATCTCCATTATGGTGAGAAACCCTGAAAAAGTCGAAAAATGAGAAAATCACACTGTAGGACCTGGAATATGTTGAGAAACACTGAAAAAGTCAAAAAATGAGAAAATCACACTGTAGTACATGGAATATGGTGAGAAACTCTGAAAAAGTCGCAACTTAGAAAATGACAGTGTAGGACCTGGAATATGTTGAGAAAACCTGAAATATTCAAAAAATGAGAAAATGACAATGTAGAACCTGGAATACGGTAAGAAACCCTGAAAAGTTAAAAAAAGAGAAAATCACACTGTAGGACCTGGAATATGGTGAGAAACCCTGAAAAAGTCAAAAAATGAGAAAATCACACTGTAGGACTTGGAATATGATGAGAAACCCTGAAAAAGTCGAAAAATGAGAAAATCTCACTGTAGAAGATGGAATATGGTGAGCAACCCTGAAAAAGTCAAAAAATTAGAAAAATAACAATGTAGAACCTGGAATATGGTGAGAAACTCTGAAAAAGTCGAAAAATTAGAAAAATCACACTCTAGGATTGGAATATGATGAGAAACCCTGAAAAAGTCGAAAAATGAGGAAAATCACACTGTAGTAGCTGGAATATGGTGAGAAACACTGAAAAAGTCTCAAAATGAGAAAATCACACAGTAGGACCTGCAATATGGTGAGAAAAACTTAAACAGTCAAAAAAGAAGAAAATCAAACTTGTAGTACCTGCAATATGGTGAGAAACCCTGAAAAATTCCAAAAATGAGAAAATCACACTGTAGGATTTAGAATATGATGAGAAACCGTGAAAAAGTCAAAAAATGAGAAAAATACACTGTAGAAGCTGGAATATGGTGAGAAACCCTGAAAAAGTCGAAAAATATGAAAATCACACTTATAGAACCTCCAATATGGTGAGAAACCCTGAAAAGTCAAAAAATGAGAAAATCACACTGTAGGACCTGGAATATGGTGAGAAACACTGAAAAAGTCAAAAAATGAGAAAATAACACTGTAGGACTTGGAATATGATGAGAAAACCTGAAAAAGTCAAAAAATGAAAAAATCACACTGTAGTACTTGGAATATGATGAGAAACCCTGAAAAAGTCAAAAAATGAAAAAATCACACTGTAGGACTTGGAATATGATGAGAAACCCTGAAAAAGTCAAAAAATGAGAAAATCACACTGTAGGACTTGGAATATGATGAGAAACCCTGAAAAAGTCGAAAAATGAGAAAATCACACTGTAGAAGATGGAATATGGTGAGCACCACTGAAAAAGTCGAAAATTAGAAAAATAACACTGTAGAAACTGGAATATGGTAAGAAACCCTGAAAAATTCCAAAAATGAGAAAATCACACTGTAGGATTTGGATTATGATGAGAAACCGTGAAAAAGTCAAAAAATGAGAATAATACACTGTAGGAGCTCGAATATGATGAGAAACCCTGAAAAAGTCGAAAAATAAGAAAATCACACTTGTAGGACCTCCAATATAGTGAAAAACCCTGAAAAAGTCGAAAAATGAGAAAATCACAGTGTAGGACCTGGAATATGGTGAGAAACCCTGAAAAAGTCGAAAAATGAGAAAATCACGCAGTAGGTCCTGGAATATGGTGAGAAACACTGAAAAAGTCTAAAATAAAAAAATTACACTGTAGTACCTGGAATATGGTGACAAACCCTGAAAAAGTCTTAAAATGAGAAAATCACACTGTAGGACATGGAATATGGTGAGAAACCTTGAAAAAGTCAAAAAATGAGAAACATCACACTGTAGTAAAAGGAATATGGTGATATAATCTGAAAAAGTCGAAAAATTAGAAAAATCACACTCTAGGACTTGGAATATGATGAGAAACCTTGAAAAAGTCAAAAAATGAGAAACAACACTGTAGTAAAAGGAATATGGTGATATAATCTGAAAAAGTCGAAAAATTAGAAAAATCACAGTCTAGGACTTGGAATATGATGAGAAACACTGAAAAAGTCTAAAAATGAGAAAATCACACTGTAGGACTTGGAATATGATGAGAAACACAGAAAAAGTAAAAATATGAGAAAATCACACAGTAGGATCTGGAATATGGTGAGAAACCCTGAAAAAGCACAACCCTCTTCCGGTCAGAAAAGCACCAGGGCAGCTGGGGCGCAGGGTCGGCTGACACTCGCCAGCTACCCACAACACCCACCACAGGATCTTAAGACTTCTGGTGAGTGGAGCACAGCTTCTGCTCCAACCCAAGTGCTCGGGACCTGAGACTGCATTAGTTAGGGAAGCAGAAACCGGCCTGAGTAGGGCCACAGGCCTCATCATGCCGGATCAGCGCTGAGGTAGCGGGAGCGCAGGGTTGCCTGACACCCGCCAGCTACCCACGACCCCCGCCGCAGGATTTTGGGACTCTGGTGAGTGGAACACAGCTTCTGCTCCAATCTTTAAACAGTGACAACGATAACAACTATCCCCAGAGATTACCAGATGGCGAAAGGTAAACGTAATAATCTTACTAACAGAAACCAAGACCACTCACCATCATCAGAACCCAGCACCCCCACTTTGCCCAGTCCAGGGCACCCCAACACACCGGAAAAGCTAGACACGGATTTAAAAGCATATCTCCTGATGATGATAGAGGACTTCAAGAAGGACTTTAATAACACACTTAAAGAAATGCAGGAGAACACTGCTAAACAGGCAGAAGACAATAAAGAGGAAGCACAAAAATCCCTTAAAGAATTGCAGGAGAACACTGCTAAAGAGTTACAAATCCTTAAAGAAAAACAGGATAACATAATCAAACAGGTAGAAGTTCTTACAGAAAAACAGGAAAACACATCCAAACAGATGATGGAAATGAACAAAACCATACTAGAACTAAAAAGGGAAGTAGACACAATAAAGAAAACCCAAAATGAGGCAACACTGGAGATAGAAACCCTAGGAAAGAAATCTGGAACCATAGATACGAGCATCAGCAACAGAATACAAGAGATGGAAGAGAGAATCTCAGGTGCAGAAGATTCCATAGAGAACATCGGCACAACAATCAAGGAAAATGTAAAATGCAAAAAGATCCTAACTCAAAACATCCAAGAAATACAGGACACAATGAGAAGACCAAACCTACGGATAATAGGAGTGGATGAGAATGAAGATTTTCAACTCAAAGGACCAGCAAACATCTTCAACAAAATTATAGAAGAAAACTTCCCAAATCTAAAGAAAGAGATGCCCATGAACATACAAGAAGCCTCAGAACTCCAAATAGACTGGACCAGAAAAGAAATACCTCCCGACACATTATAATCAGAACAACAAATGCTCTAAATAAAGAGAATACTAAAAGCAGTAAGAGAAAAAGGCCAAGTAACATATAAAGGCAAGCCTATCAGAATTACACCAGATTTTTCACCAGAGACTATGAAAGCCAGAAGATCCTGGACGGATGTTATACAGACACTAAAAGAACACAAATTCCAGCCCAGGCTACTATACCCAGCCAAACTCTCAATTAACATAGATGGAGAAACCAAAGTATTCCACGACAAAACCAAATTCACACATTATCTCTCCACGAATCCAGCCCTTCAAAGGATAACAACAGAAAAAAACCAATACAAGGACAGGAACCACGCCCTAGAAACAACAAGAAGGTAATCCCTCAACAAACCTAAAAGAAGACAGCCACAAGAACAAAATGCCAACTTTAACAACAATAATAACAGGAAACAACAATTACTTTTCCTTAATATCTCTTAATATCAATGGACTCAACTCCCCGATAAAAAGACATAGACTAACAAACTGGCTACACAAACAAGACCCAACATTTTGCTGCTTACAGGAAACTCATCTCAGAGAAAAGGATAGACACTACCTCAGAATGAAAGGCTGGAAAACAATTTTCCAAGCAAATGGCATGAAGAAACAAGATGGAGTAGCCATTCTAATATCTGATAAGATTGACTTCCAACCCAAAGTCATTAAAAAAGACAGGGAGGGACACTTCATACTCATCAAAGGTAAAATCCTCCAAGAGGAACTATCAATCCTGAATATCTATGCTCCAAATACAAAGGCAGCCACATTCATTAAAGAAACTTTAGTAAAGCTCAAAGCACACATTGCACCTCATACAATAATAGTGGGAGACTTCAACACACCACTTTCACCAATGGACAGATCATGGAAACAGAAACTAAACAGGGACACAGTGAAACTAAGAGAAATTATGAATCAAATGGATCTGGCAGATATCTACAGAACATTCTATCCTAAAACAAAAGGATATACCTTCTTCTCAGCACCTCATGGTACCTTCTCCAAAATTGACCACATAATTGGTCACAAAGCAGGCCTCAACAGATACAAAAATATTGAAATTGTCCCATGCATCCTATCAGATCACCATGGACTAAGGCTGATCTTCAATAACAAAATAAATAATAGAAAGCCAACCTTCACGTGGAAACTGAACAACACTCTTCTCAATGATACCTTGGTCAAGGAAGGAATAAAGAAAGAAATTAAGGACTTTTTAGAGTTCAATGAAAATGAAGCCACAACATACCCAAACTTATGGGACGCAATGAAAGCATTTCTAAGAGGAAAACTCATTGCTCTGAGTGCCTCCAAAAGGAAACTAGAGAGAGCACACATTAGCAGCTTGACAACACACCTAAAAGCACTAGAACAAAAGGAAGCAAATTCACCCAAGAGGAGTAGACGGCAGGAAATAATCAAACTCAGGGGTGAAATCAACCAAGTGGAAACAAGAAAAACTATTCAAAGAATCAACCAATCAAGGAGCTGGTTCTTTGAGAAAATCAACAAGATAGATAAACCCTTAGCCAGACTCACTAGAGGGCACAGGGAAGCATCCTAATTAACAAAATCAGAAATGAAAAAGGAGACATAACAACAGATCCTGAAGACATCCAAAACACCATCAGATCCTTCTACCAAAGGCTATACTCAACAAAACTGGAGAACCTGGATGAAATGGAGAAGTTCCTAGACAGATACCAGGTACCAAAGTTGAATCAAGATCAGGTTAATGATCTAAACAGCCCTATATCCCCCAAAGAAATAGAAGCAGTCATTAATAGTCTCCCAACTAAAAAAAGCCCAGGACCAGATGGGTTTAGTGCAGAGTTCTATCAGACCTTCAAAGAAGATCTAATCCCAGTTCTTCACAAACTATTCCACAAAATAGAAACAGAAGGTACTCTACCCAACTCATTCTATGAAGCCACAATTACTCTGATACCTAAACCACAAAAAGACCCAACAAAGATAGAAAACTTCAGACCAATATCCCTTATGAATATTGATGCAAAAATCCTCAATAAAGTTCTTGCTAACCGAATCCAAGAACACATCAAAACAATCATCCATCCTGACCAAGTAGGTTTCATCCCAGGGATGCAGGGATGGTTCAATATACGGAAATCCATCAACGTAATCCAGTATATAAACAAACTCAAAGACAAAAACCACATGGTCATCTCGTTAGATGCGGAAAAAGCATTTGACAAGATCCAACACCCATTCATGATAAAAGTCTTGGAAAGATCAGGAATTCAAGGCCCATACCTAAACATGATAAAAGCAATCTACAGCAAACCAGTAGCCAACATCAAAGTAAATGGTGAGAAGCTTGAAGCAATCCCTCTAAAATCAGGGACTAGACAAGGCTGTCCACTTTCTCCATACCTATTTAACATTGTACTTGAAGTCCTAGCCAGAGCAATTCGACAACAAAAGGAGATCAAAGGGATACAAATTGGAAAAGATGAAGTCAAAATATCACTCTTTTGCAGATGATATGATAGTATATATAAGTGACCCTAAAAATTCCACCAGAGAACTCCTAAGCCTGATAAACAGCTTCGGTGAAGTAGCTGGATATAAAATTAACTCAAACAAATCAATGGCCTTCTCTACACAAAGAATAAACAGGCTGAGAAAGAAATTAGGGAAACAACACCCTTCTCAATAGTCACAAATAATATAAAATATCTTGGCGTGACTCTAACTAAGGAAGTGAAAGATCTGTATAATAAAAACTTCAAGTCTCTGAAGAAAGAAATTCTAGAAGATCTCAGAAGATGGAAAGATCTCCCATGCTCATGGATTGGCAGGATCAACATTGTAAAAATGGCTATCTTGCCAAAAGCAATCTACAGATTCAATGCAATCCCCATCAAAATTCCAAATCAATTCTTCAACGAATTAGAAAGTGCAATCTGCAAATTCATCTGGAATAACAAAAAACCTAGGATAGCAAAAACTCTTCTCAAGGATAAAAGAACCTCTGGTGGAATCACCATGCCGGACCTAAAGCTCTACTACAGAGCAATTGTGATAAAAACTGCATGGTACTGGTATAGTGACAGACAAATAGACCAATGGAATAGAATTGAAGACCCAGAAATGAACCCACACACCTATGGTCACTTGATCTTCGACAAGGGAGCTAAAAACATCCAGTGGAAGAAAGACAGCATTTTCAACAAATGGTGCTGGCACAACTGGTTGTTAACATGTAGAAGAATGCGAATCGATCCATTCCTATCTCCTTGTACTAAGGTCAAGTCTAAGTGGATCAAGGAACTTCACATAAAACCAGAGACACTGAAACTTATAGAGGAGAAAGTGGGGAAAAGCCTTGAAGATATGGGCACAGGGGAAAATTCCTGAATAGAACAGTAATGGCTTGTGCTGTAAGATCGAGAATTGACAAGTGGGACCTCATGAAACTACAAAGCTTCTGCAAGGCTAAAGACACCATCAATAAGACAAAAAAACCACCAACAGATTGGGAAAGGATCTTCACCTATCCTAAATCAGATAAGGGACTAATATCCAATATATATATAAAGAACTCAAGAAGGTGGACTCCAGAAAGTCAAATAACCCCATTAAAAAATGGGGCTCAGAACTGAACAAAGAATTCTCACCTGAGGAATACCGAATGGCAGAGAAACACCTGAAAAAATGTTCAACATCCTTAATCATCAGGGAAATGCAAATCAAAACAACCCTGAGATTCCACCTCACACCAGTCAGAATGGCTAAGATCAAAAATTCAGGTGACAGCAGATGCTGGCAAGGATGTGGAGAAAGAGGAACACTCCTCCATTGTTGGTGGGATTGCAAGCTTGTACAACCACTCTGGAAATCAGTCTGGCGGTTCCTCAGAAAATTGGACATAGTACTAGCGGAGGATCCAGCAATACCTCTCCTGGGCATATATCCAGAAGATGTCCCAACCGGTAAAAAGGACACATGCTCCACTATGTTCATAGCAGCCCTCTTTATAATAGCCAGAAGCTGGAAAGAAACCAGATGTCCCTCAACAGAGGAATGGATACAGAAATTATGGTACATTTACACAATGGAGTACTACTCAGCTATTAAAAAGAATGAATTTATGAAATTCCTAGCCAAATGGAAGGACCTCGAGGGCATCATCTTGAGTGAAGTAACACAATCACAAAATAACTCACACAATATGTATTCACTGATAAGTGGATATTAGCCCAAAACTTAGGATACCCAAGATATAAGATACAATTTGATAAACGCATGAAACTCAAGAAGAATGAAGACCAAAGTGTGGACACTGTGCACCTTCTTAGAATTGGGAACAAAACACCCAGGGAAGGAGTTACAGAGACAAAGTTCGTAGCTGTGATGAAAGGATGGACCATTTAGAGACTGCCATATCCAGGGATCCATCCCATAATCAGCTTCTAAACGCTGACACCATTGCATACACTAGCAAGATTTTGCTGAAAGGACCCAAATATAGCTGTCTCTTGTGAGACGATGCCGGGGCCTAGCAAACACAGGAGTGGATGTTCACAGTCAGCTATTGGATGTATCACAGGGCTCCCAATGGAGAAGCTAGAGAAAGTACCCAAGGAGCTAAAGGGATCTGCAACCCTATTGTTGGAACAACATGATGTACTAACCAGAACCCCGGAGCTCTTGTCTCTAGCTGCATATGTATCGAAAGATGGCCTAGTCGGCCATCAATGGAAAGAGAGGCCCATTGGACTTGCAAATATTATATGCCCCAATATAGGGGAATGCCAGGGCCAAAAGAATGGGAATGGGTGGGTAGGGAAGTGGGGGGCGCTATGGGGGACTTTTGGGATAGCATTGGAAATGTAATTGAGGATAATATGTAATAAAAATATTAAAAATCAAAAAAAAAAGAAACCCTGAAAAAGTCTTAAAAAGAGAAAATCACACAGTAGGACCTGCAATATGTTGAGAAACACTGAAAAATCTTAAAATGAGAAAATCACACTGTAGGACCTGGAATATGGTAACTCTGAAAAAGTCGAAAAATGAGAAATTCAGACTTGTAGGACCTGCAATATGGTGAGAAACACTGAAAAAGTCAAAATATGAGAAAATTACACTGTAGGACCTAGAATATGTTGAGAAACAATTTAAAAGTCGAAAAAAGAGAAAATCACCCTCTAGGACATGGAATATGATGAGAAAACCTGAAAAAGTCAAAATATGAGAAAATAACACTGTAGTACCTTGAATATGGTGAGAAAACACTGAAAAAGTCTAAAAATGAGAAAAACACACAGTAGGACCTGGAATATGGTGAGAAACCCTGAAGCAGTCGAAAAATAAGAAAATCAAATTTGTCATATCTGCAATATGGTGAGAAACCCTGAAGTGTCAAAAAATGAGAAAAATACACTGAAGGAGCTAGAATATGGTGAGAAACCCTGAAAAAGTCAAAAAATAAGAAATTCACACTTGTAGGACCTGCAATAGGGTGAGAAATTCTGAAAAAGTCAAAAAATGAGAAAATCACACTGTAGGACTTGGAATATGGTGAGAAACCTGAAAAAGTCGAAAAATGAGAAAATCACGCAGTAGGACCAGGAATATTGTGAGAAAACGTGAAAAAGTCTAAAAATGAGAAAAATACACCGTAGGAGCTGGAATATGGTGAGAAAACCTGAAAAAGTCGAAAAATAAGAAACTCACACTTGTTTGACCTCCATTATGGTGAGAAACCCTGAAAAAGTCGAAAAATGAGAAAATCACACTGTAGGACCTGGAATATGGTGAGAAACCCTGAAAAAGTCAAAAAATGAGAAAATCACACTATAGAACTTGGAATATGATGAAAAACCCTGAAAAAGTCAAAAAATGAGAAAATCACACTGTAGAAGATGGAATATGGTGAGCAACCGTGAAAAAGTCAATAATTAGAAAAATCACACTCTAGGACTTGGAATATGATGAGGAACCCTGAAAAAGTCGAAAAATGAGAAAATCACACTGTAGTAGCTGGAATATGGTGAGAAACACTGAAAAAGTCTCAAAATGAGAAAATCACACAGTAGGACCTGCAATATGGTGATAAACACTTAAACAATCAAAAAATAAGAAAATCAAACTTGTAGTACCTGCAATATGGTGAGAAACCCTGAAAATTTCCAAAAATGCGAAAATCACACTGTAGGATTTAGAATGTGATGAGTATCCGTTAAAAAGTCAAAAAATGAGAAAAATACACTGTAGAAGCTGGAATGTGTTGAGAAACCCTGAAAAAGTCTTAAAACGAGAAAATCACACTGCAGGACTTGGAATAAGATGAGAAACCCTGAAAAAGTCGAAAAATGAGAAAATCACACTGTAGTACCTGGAATGTGTTGAGAAACCCTGAAAAAGTCTTAAAACGAGAAAATCACACTGTAGGACCTTGGAATATGGTGAGAAACTCTGAAATAGTCGAAAAAAGAGAAAATCACACTCTAGGACTTGGAATATGATGATATACCATGAAAAAGTCAAAAAAAATGAGAAAATCACACTGTAGTACCTGGAATATGGTGAGAAACCCTTAAAAAGTCTAAAAATGAGAAAATCAAACAGTAGGACCTGGAATATGGTGAGAAACCCTGAAAGATCGAAAAATTAGAAAATCAAACTTGTAGTACCTGCAAAATGGTGAGAAACTCTAAAAAAGTCAAAAAAGGAGAAAATCAAAATATAGGACTTGGAACAAGATGAGAAACCGTGAAAAAGACAAAAAATGACAGAAATACACTGTAGGAGCTGAAATATGGTGAGCAACCCTGAAAAATTCAAAAAATGAGAAAAATCAAAATGTAGAACCTGCAATATGGTGAGAAACCCTGAAAAATTCCAAAAATGAGAAAATCACACTGTAGGATTTGGAATAAGATGAGAAACAGTGAAAAAATCAAAAAAATGAGAATAATACACTGTAGGAGCTGGAATATGTTGAGAAACACTGAAAAAGTCGAAAAATAAAAAAATCATATTTGTAGGACCTCCAATATGGTGAAAAACCCTGAAAAAGTCGAAAAATGAGAAAATTACAGTGTAGGACATGGAATATGGTGAGAAACCCTGAAAAAGTCAAAAATGAGAAAATCACGCAGTAGGTCCAGGAATTTGGTGAGAAGCACTGAAAAAGTCTAAAATAAGAAAATCACACTGTAGTACCTGGAATATGGTGACAAACCCTGAAAATGTCAAAAAAATGAGAAAATCACACTGTAGGACTTGGAATATGGTGAGAAACCCTGAAAAAGTCGAAAAATGAGAACATCAGGCAGTAGGACCTGGAATATGGTGAGAAACACTGAAAAATCTTGAAATGAAAAAATCACACTGTAGGACCTGGAATATGGTGAGTAACTCTGAAAAAGTCGAAAAATTAGAAATTCACACTTGTAGGACCTGCAATATGGTGAGAAACACTGAAAAAGTCAAAAAATGAGAAAATTACACTGGTGGACCTGGAATATGTTGAGAAACCCTTTAAAAGTCGAAAAAAGAGAAAATCACCCTGTAGGACTTGGAATATGATGAGAAAACCTGAAAAAGTTGAAAAATGAGAAAATCACAATGTAGAAGATGGAATATGTTGAGCAATCCTGAAAAAGTCAAAAAATGAGAAAAATCACACTGTGGAACCTGGAATATGGTGAGAAACTCTGAAAAAGGCGAAAAATTAGAAAAATCACTCTCTAGGACTTGGAATATGATGAGAAACCCTGAAAAAGTCGAAAAATGAGAAAAATCACACAATAGGACCTGCAATATGGTGAGAAACACTGAATCAGTCGAAAAATAAGAAAATAAACTTGTAGTACCTGCAATATGGTGAGAAACCCTAAAAAATTCCAACAATGAGAAAATCACACTGTAGGATTTGGAATAAGATGAGAAACCGTGAAAAAATCAAAAAAAATGAGAATAATACACTGTAGGAGCTGGAATATGATGAGAAACACTGAAAAAGTCGAAAAATAAGAAAATCACACTTGTAGGACCTCCAATATGGTGAAAAACCCTGAAAAAGTCGAAAAAAGAGAAAATTACAGTGTAGGACATGGAATATGGTTAGAAATCCTGAAAAAGTCAAAAATGAGAAAATCACGCAGTAGGTCCTGGAATTTGGTGAGAAACACTGAAAAAGTCTAAAATAAGAAAATCACACTGTAGTACCTGGAATATGGTGACAAACCCTGAAAATGTCAAAAAATGAGAAAATCACACTGTAGGACTTGGAATATGGTGAGAAACCCTGAAAAAGTCGAAAAATGAGAAAATCACGCAGTAGGAGCTGGAATATGGTGAGAAACCCTGAAAAAGTCAAAAAATGAGAAAATCACACTGTAGGACCTGGAATATGGTGAGAAACCCTGAAAAAGTCGAAAAAAGAGAAAATCACACTCTGGAATTGGAATATGATGAGAAACCCTGAAAAAGTCAAAAAATGAGAAATCACACAGTAGTACCTGGAATATGGTGAGAAACCCTGAAAAAGTCTAAAAATGAGAAAATCACACAGTAGGACCTGCAATATGGTGAGAAACCCTGAAAAAGTCGAAAAATGAGAAAATCACACTGTAGGACTTGGAATAAGATGAGAAACCCTGAAAAAGTCAAAAAATGAGAAAATAACACTGTAGTACCTTGAATATGGTGAGTAAACCCTGAAAAAGTCGAAAAATGAGAAAATCACACTGTAGGACTTGGAGTAAGATGAGAAACCCTGAAAAAGTCAAAAAATGAGAAAATCACACTGTAGTACCTGGAATATGGTGAGAAACCCTGAAAAAGTCGAAAAAAGAGAAAATCACAGTCTAGGACTTGGAATATGATGAGAAACCCTGAAAAAGTCAAAAATTGAGAAAATCACACTGTAGGACCTGGAATATGGTGAGAAACCCTTAAAAAGACTTAAAAAGAGAAAATCACACTCTAGGACTTGGAATATGATGAGAAACCCTGAAAAAGTCAAAAAATGAGAAAATCACACAGTAGTACCTGGAATATGGTGAGAAACCCTGAAAAAGTCTAAAAATGAGAAAATCACACAGTAGGACCTGCAATATGGTGAGAAACCCTTAAAAAGTCGAAAAATGAGAAAATCACACTGTAGGACTTGGAATAAGATGAGAAACCGTGAAAAAGACAAAAAATGACAAAAATGCACTGTAGGAGCTGGAATATGGTGAGAAAAACCTGAAAAAGTCCAACAATAAGAAAATCACACTTGTAGGACCTGCAATATGGTGAGAAACCCTGAAAAAGTCAAAAATGAGAAAATCACACTGTAGGACTTGGAGTAAGATGAGAAACCCTGAAAAAGTCAAAAAATGAGAAAATCACACTATAGGACTTGGAATATGGTGAGAAACCCTGAAAAAGTCAAAAAATGAGAAAATCACACAGTAGAACCTGGAATATGGTGAGAAACCCTGAAAAAGTCTAAAAATGAGAAAATCACACAGTAGCACTGCAATATGGTGAGAAACCCTGAAAAAGTCGAAAAATGAGAAAATCACACTGTAGGACTTGGAATAAGATGAGAAACCGTGAAAAAGACAAAAAATGACAAAAATGCACTGTAGGAGCTGGAATATGGTGAGAAACCCTGAAAAAGTCCAACAATAAGAAAATCACACTTGTAGGACCTGCAATATGGTGAGAAACCTTGAAAAAGTCGAAAAATGAGAAAATCACACTGTAGGACTTGAAGTAAGATGAGAAACCCTGAAAAAGTCAAAAAATGAGAAAATCACACTATAGGACTTGGAATATGGTGAGAAACCCTGAAAAAGTCAAAAAATGAGAAAATTACACTGTAGGACCTGGAATATTTTTGAGAAACCCTGAAAAAGTCCGAAAAAGAGAAAATCACACTCTAGGACTTGGAATATGATGAGAAAACCTGAAAAAGTCAAAAAATGAGAAAATCACAGTGTAGTACCTAGAATATTGGTGAGAAACACTGAAAAAGTCTTAACGTGAGAAAATCACACAGTAGGACCTGGAATATGGTGAGAAACCCTGAAACATTTGAAAAATAAGAAAATCAAACTTGTAGTACCTGCAATATGGTGAGAAACCCTGAAAAAGTCGAAAAGTGAGAAAATTACACTGTTCGACTTGGAATAAGATGAGAGACCGTGAAAATTTTAAAAAATGAGAAAAATACACTGTAGTAGCTGGAACATGGTGAGAAACCCTGCAAAAGTCGAAAATTAAGAAATTCACACTTGTAGGACCTGCAATATGGTGAGAATCCCTGAAAAAGTCGAAAAATGAGAAAATCACACTCTAGGACTTGGAATATGATAAGAAACCCTGAAAAAGTCGAAAAATGAGAAAATCACACAGTAGGACCTGCAATATGGTGAGAAACCCTGAAACAGTCGAAAAATAAGAAAATCAAACTTGTAGTACCTGCAATATGGTGAGAAACCCTGAAAAAAGAAAGAAAGAAAGAAAGAAAGAAAGAAAGAAAGAAAGAAAGAAAGAAAGAAAGAAAGAAAGAAAGAAAGAAAGAAAGGAGAATAAAAAGTTTTTATAAAAGTTTTATAAAAAGTGTTAAAGTTTTTAAAAATTAAAAAAAAAAATTACCAGATCACCATCAAGCACACACAGCATTGGCTGTCTTCAGGTGTATCCTTTCAGCCTCCAAAACAAAAAGCAATGGCTGGCTGGCTTCATGTGTATCCTATTCTCGAGTCTTATTTCCAACCTAAGAGCTGGGCTGAGCTGCCTCATTATGTAATTGCAAATCTTCCTTGGTTTGTCTTTTCCATTTCTAAGACTAACAGGCCTTTTTCTATTTAGAGAATATACTCATGACTGTCCTTTAGATATAGTAAATATAACTGTTGCTCAATAAAAATTATTTTGCATGTATTTATTTGTGTGAGTGATGAAGCTCAGGTCTTCAAACTCGTCAGGAGTTATAATTACCTCCCCTCTCTCTCACCCACTCTCTGTCCTCTCTCTGAATGATCTATTTTATTTTTAGTGTAAGAATGTTTTGCATGTGTATGCTGTGCCCACAGACTCCAGAACAGAGTAATAGATCCCCTGGAACTGGAGATGGGCCACCATATATATATATATACTGGTAATTGAGCCCAGGTTCTCTGGAAGAGGAGACAATGCTCTTAATTGTTGAGCCCTCTCTGTAGCCACATCTTTCTTTCTTTCTTTCTTTCTTCCTTTCTTTCTTTCTTTCTTTCTTTCTTTCTTTCTTTCTTTCTTTCTTTCTTTCTTTCTTTCTTTCTTTCTTTTTTTTTTGAGTATATGTTAGGCTGTGTTTATATACATCATATGCAGACAATAAGAATGATTTAGATTCTTCAGCATCTGACACCCTCTTCTGGAGTGTCTGAACATAGCTACAGCATACTTTGATATAATAAATAAATAAATCTTTAAAAAGAAAAGGAAAAGTAAAAAAGAAAGAACAGGCCTGCCATATGCATGTTCATAGAGGAAAATGGAAGAGACCCCAATCTAACCTCAGCAGGGTGCTTCCTTCTGGATGGTAGCTCACAGTTTCATCCCAGCAAGACAGGCAAATCACTGAGTTCAAGGACAGTAAGGTTCAGGACAGCCAAGGTTAGGAAGGAAAAGGGTCTATGTTGAGAATACAAACCCTCAGGGGGTGGGGGAATCCAGATTAACTTTTTAATAACAAAGACTTGGTCTTTGATGTCTATAGGAAGCCCTTCTCAGTGCCTTTAACTAAGACTGAACATTCAGGGCTGTGACTCAACTGTAACAAGGAACAGGGCTAAGAACCTGCAGCCTTTGAAAACAACTATTTTTTTAAAGTGGGGGACACAAATCAGCAGTAGAACCCCTCAGGTTCAGCCATAATACTTGTTAGGGAAACAGCCTCAATGTCCGGAGCTGAGGTCTCATGGGTGAACTGCTTCAAGCTCTGAGTATCATTGAAAGAAAGAAAAGATATCATGTGGTTGCTTAATTTATTTATTTTATTATTTCTATTTTTTGTTTTCTTTTGTTTTGTTTTAGAAAAGGCCTCAGTCTTTAGCTATGGCTGACCTAGGACAGACTACATGTGTTAATTACGGTTTCACAGCTGAGAAACAGACCATACCTATGTAAGACTTAGAAAACCCAACAGTCAGTGGTGGCTCGAGCTCTTAATGAGAGCACTCTGGAGGGAGAGGCAGTCAGTTTCTGATTTCGAGGCCAGCCTGGTTAAAGACAGGGATAGGCAGGGCTAGGCAAGGCAGGGCTAGGCTAAGCAAGGGGCTAGGTTAGGCTAGGCAAGGGGATAGGATAGGCTAGGCTAGGCAAGGGGCTAGGCAAGACAGTAAGACAGACAGACAAGTATGGCAGGCCTGCCTGGTTTTTCTTTCTTTCTTATCCCTTTTAAAAAATGTTTATTTATTTATTTATTTATTCATTTATTTATTAGATATAAGTACACTGTAGCTGTCTTGAGACACTGCAGAAAAGGGTGTAAGATTCTGGAGAATCTAAATCCCTCTTATGGGCTGCATATGATGTACATAAACACAGCCTCACATATACTTCTAAAAATTTATAGATGGGTGGGGCCACTGAAAGGGCTCAACAATTAACAGAATTGTCTCCTCTTCCAGAAAACCTGGGATCAACTAACAGCAACTATATGGTGGCCCATCTCCAGTTCCAGGGGATCAGAAAGACAGACAGACAGACAGACAGACATAAGGATGGCAGGCCTGCCTGGTCTTACTTTATTTCTTATCCTTTTAAAAAATATTTTATTTATTTATTTATTTATTTATTTATTTATTTATTTATTTATTTTTTAGATATAAGTACACTGTAGCTGTCTTCAGACACTCCAGTAGAGGGTGTCAGATTCTGGAGAATCTAAATCCCTCTTATGGTCTGCATATGATGTACTTAAACACAGCCTCACATATACTTCTAAAAATTTAAAGATGGGTGGGGCCACTGAAAGGGCTCAATAATTAACAGCATTGTCTTCTCTTCCAGAGAACCTGGGATCAACTACAAGCAACTATATGGTTGCCCATCTCCAGTTCCAGGGGATGAGACAGAGAGACAGACAGACAGACAGAGATAAGGATGGAAGGCCTGCCTGGTCTTTCTTTCTTTCTTATCCTTTTTAAAAAATGTTTATTTATTTATTTATTTATTTATTTATTTATTTATTTATTTATTTATGTATTTATTAGATATAAGTACACTGTAGCTATCTTCAGACACTCCAGAAGAGGGTGTCATATTCTGGAGAATCTAAATCCCTCTTATGGTCTGCATATGATGTACATAAACACAGCCTCACATACACCTCTAAAAATTTAAAGATGAGTGGGGCCACTGAAAGGGCTCAACAGTTAACAGCATTGTCTCCTCTTCCAGAGAACCTGGGATCAACTACCAGCAACTATATGGTGGCCCATCTCCAGTTCCAGGAGATCAGAAAGACAGACAGACAGACAGAGAAAAGGATGGCAGGCCCTGCCTGGTCTTTCTTTTTTTCTTATCATTTTTTTTTAAAAAATATTTATTTATTTATTTATTTATTTATTTATTTATTTATTTATTTATTTATTTATTTATTAGACATAAGTACACTGTAGCTGTCTTCAGACACTCCAGAAGAGGGTGTCAGATTCTGGAGAATCTAAATCCCTCTTATAGTCTGCCTATGATGTACATAAACACAGCCTCACATACACTTCTAAAAATTTAAAGATGAGTGGGGCCACTGAAAGGGCTCAACAATTAACAGCATTGTCTCCTCTTCCAGAGAACCTGGGATCAACTACCAGCAACTATATTGTGGCCCATCTCCAGTTCCAGGAGATCAGACAGACAGACAGACAGACAGAGATAAGGATGGCAGGCCTGCCTGGTCTTTCATTTTTTCTTATCCTTTTAAAAAATGTTTATTTATTTATTTATTTATTTATTCATTTATTTATTAGATATAAGTACCCTGTAGCTGCCTTCAGATACTCCAGAAGAGGGTGTCAGATTCTGGAGAATATAAATCCCTCTTATGGTCTGCATATGATGTACATAAACAAAGCCTCACATATACTTCTAAAAATTTAAAGATGGGTGGGGCCACTGAAGGGCTCAACAATTAACAGCATTGTCTCCTCTTACAGAGAACCTGGGTTCAACTACCAGCAACTATATGGTGGCCCATCTCCAGTTCCAGGGGATCAGACAGACAGACAGACATAAAGACAGATAGAGATAAGGATGGCAGGCCTGCCTGGTCTTTCTTTCTTTCTTATCCTTTTTAAGAAATGTTTATTTATTTATTAATGTATATTAGATATAAGTACACTGTAGCTGTCTTCAGACACTGAGGAAGAGGGTGTCAGATTCTGGAGAATCTAAATCCCTCTTATGGACTGCAAATGATGTACATAAGCACAGACTCACAATTACTTCCAAAATTTTAAAGATGTGTGGGGCCACTGAAAGGGCTCAACAATTAACAGCATTGTCTCCTCTTCCAGAGAACCTGGGATCAACTACCAGCAACTATATGGTGGCCCATCTCCAGTTCCAGGGGATCAGATAGACAGACAGACAGACAGAAGAGATAAGGATCGCAGGTCTGCCTGTTCTTTCTTTCTTTCTTTCTTTCTTTCTTTCTTTCTTTCTTTCTTTCTTTCTTTCTTTCTTTCTTTCTTTCTTTCTTATCCTTTTAAAATGTTTATTTATTTATTTATTCATTTATTTATTTATTTATTAGATTTAAGTACACTGTAGCTGTCTTCAGAAACTCAGGAGGAGGGTTTCAGGTTCTGGAGTATCTAAATCCCTCTTATGGACTGCATATGATGTACATTAACACAGCCTCATATATACTTCTAAAAATTTAAAGATGGGTGGGGCCACTGAAAGGGCTCAACAATTAACAGCCTTGTCTCCTCTTCCAGAGAACCTGGGATCAACTACCAGCAACTATATGGTGGCCCATCTCCAGTTCCAGGGGATCAGACAGACAGACAGACAGACAGACTAGAATGGCAGGCCTGTCTGGTTTTTCATTCTTTCTTATCCTTTTTAAAACATCTTTCTATCTTTCTTTCTTTCTTTCTTTCTTTCATTCTTTCTTTCTTTCTTTCTTTCTTTCTTTATTTATTTATTTATTTATTTATTTATTTATTAGATATAAGTACACTGTAGATGTCTTCAGACACTCAAGAAGATGGTATTAGTTTCTGGAGAATCTAAATCCCTCTTATGGTCTGCATACAATGTACATAAACACAGCCTCACATATACTTCTAAAAATTTAAAGATGGGTGGGGCCACTGAAAGGGCTCAACAATTAACAGCATTGTCTCCTCTTCCAGAGAACCTGGGATCAACTACCAGCAACTATATGGTGGCCCATCTCTAGTTCCAGGGGATCAGACAGACAGACTGACAGACAGAGATAAGGATGGCAGGCCTACCTGGTCTTTGTTTCCTTCTTATCCTTTTAAAAAATGTTTATTTATTTATTTATGTATGTATTTATTACATATAAGTACACAGTAGCTGTCTTCAGACACTCCAGAAGAGGGTGTCAGATTACGGAGAATCTAAATCCCTCTTATGGTCTGCATAAGATGTACATAAACACAGCCTCATATATACTTCTAAAAATTTAAAGATGGGTGGGGCCACTTAAAGGGCTCAACAAATACCAGCATTGTCTCCTCTTCCAGAGAACCTGGGATCAACTACCAGCAAAAATATGGTGGCCCATCTCCAGTTTCAGGGGATCAGATAGACAGATAGACAAACAGACAAGGAAGGCAGGCCTGCTTGGTTTTTATTTCTTTCTTATCCTTTTTAAAACATGTTTATTTTTTTATTTATGTATTTATTAGATATAAGTACACTCTAGCTGTCTTCAGACACTCCAGAAGAGGGTGTCAGATTCTGAAGAATCTAAATCCCTCTTATGGTCTGCATATTATGTACATAAACACAGCCTCACAAATTCTTCTAAAAATTTAAAGATGGGTGGGGCCACTGAAAGGGCTCAAAAATTAACAGCATTGTCTCCTCTTGCAGAGAAACTGGGATCAACTACCAGCAACTATATGGTGGCCCATCTCCAGTTCCAGGGTATCAGACAGACAGACAGATAGACAGAGATAAGAATGGCAGGCCTGCCTGTTCTTTCTTTCTTTCTTTCTTATCCTTTTTTAAAATGTTTATTTATTTATTTATTTATTTATTTATTTATTTATTTATTTATTTATTTATTAGATATAAGTACACTGTAGCTGTCTTCAGTCACTCCAGAAGAGGGTGTCAGATTCTGGAGAATATAAATCCCTCTTATGGTCTGCATATGATGTACATAAACACAGCCTCACATATAGTTCTAAAAATTTAAAGATGGGTGGGGCCCCAGAAAGGGCTCAATAATTAACAGCATTGACTCCTCTTCCAGAGAACCTGGGATCAACAATGAGCAACTATATGGTGGCCCATCTTTAGTTCCAGTGGATCAGACAGACAGACAGACAGACAGAGATAAGGATGGCAGGCCTGCCTGGTCTTTCTTTTTTTCTTATCCTTTTTAAAAAATGTTTATTTATTTATGTATGTATATATTTATTTATTTATTTATTTATTTATTTATTTATGTATTTATTAGATATAAGTACAATGTAGCTGTCTTCAGACACTCCAGAAGAGGGTGTCAGATTCTGGAGAATCTAAATCCCTCGTATGGTCTGCATATGATGTACATAAACACAGCCTCACATATACTTCTAAAAATTTAAAGATGGGTGGGGCTACTGAAAGGGCTCAACAACTAACAGCATTGTCTCCTCTTCCAGAGTACCTGGGATCAACTACCAGCAACTATATGGTGGCCTATCTCCAGTTCCAGGGGATCTGACAGATAGAGAGACAGACAGAAAGACAGACAGACAAGGTGGCAGGCCTGCCTGGTCTTTCTTTCTTTCTTATCCTTTTTAAAAATGTTTATTAATTTATGTATGTATTTATTAGATAAAAGTACACGGTAGCTGTCTTCAAACACTCCCCAAGAGGGTGTCAGATTCTGGAGAATCTATATCCCTCTTATGATCTGCATATGATGTACATAAACACAGCCTCACATATACTTCTAAAAACTTAAAGATGGGTGGGGCCACTGAAAGGGCTCAACAATTAACAGCATTTTCTCCTCTTCCAGAGAACCTGGGATCAACTACCAGCAATTATATGGTGGCCCATCTCCAGTACCGGGGATCAGACAGACAGACAGACAGACAAGGATGGCAGGCCTGCCTGGTCTCTCTTTCTTTATTATCCTTTTTAAAAAATGTTTATTTGTTTATTTATGAATTTATTAGATATAATTACACTGTAGCTGTCTTCAGACACTCCAGAAGAGGGTGTCAGATTCTGGAGAATCTAAATCCCTCTTATGGTCTGCATATTCGGTACATAAACACAGCCTTACATATACTTCTAAAAATTTAAAGATGGGTGGGCAACTGAAAGGGCTCAACAATTAACAGCATTGTCTTCTCTTCTAGAGAACCTGGGATCATCTACCAGCAACTCTATGGTGGCCCATCTCCAGTTCCAGGGGATCAGAGAGACAGACAGACAGAGATAAGGATGGCAGGCCTGCCTGGTCTTTCTTTCTTTCTAATCGATTTTAAAAAATGTTTATTTATGTATTTATGTATTTATTAGATATAAGTACACTGTATCCGTCTTAGACACTCCAAAAGACTGTGTCAGATTCTGGAGAATTTAATCCCTCTTATGGTCTGAATATGATGTACATAAACACAGCGTCACATTTACTTCTAAAAATTCAAAGATGGGTGTGGCCACTGAAAGGGCTCAACAATTAACAGCATTGTCTCCTCTTCCAGAGGACCTGGGATCAACTACCAGCAACTATATGGTGGCCCATCTCCAGTTCCAGGGTATCAGACAGACAGACAGATAGACAGAGATAAGAATGGCAGGCCTGCCTGTTCTTTCTTTCTTTCTTTCTTATCCTTTTTTAAAAATGTTTATTTATTTATTTATTTATTTATTTATTTATTTATTTATTTATTTATTAGATATAAGTACACTGTAGTTGTCTTCAGTCACTCCAGAAGAGGGTGTCAGATTCTGGAGAATATAAATCCCTCTTATGGTCTGCATATGATGTACATAAACACAGCCTCACATATAGTTCTAAAAATTTAAAGATGGGTGGGGCCCCAGAAAGGGCTCAATAATTAACAGCATTGACTCCTCTTCCAGAGAACCTGGGATCAACAATGAGCAACTATATGGTGGCCCATCTTTAGTTCCAGTGGATCAGACAGACAGACAGACAGACAGAGATAAGGATGGCAGGCCTGCCTGGTCTTTCTTTTTTTCTTATCCTTTTTAAAAAATGTTTATTTATTTATGTATGTATATATTTATTTATTTATTTATTTATTTATTTATTTATGTATTTATTAGATATAAGTACAATGTAGCTGTCTTCAGACACTCCAGAAGAGGGTGTCAGATTCTGGAGAATCTAAATCCCTCGTATGGTCTGCATATGATGTACATAAACACAGCCTCACATATACTTCTAAAAATTTAAAGATGGGTGGGGCTACTGAAAGGGCTCAACAATTAACAGCATTGTCTCCTCTTCCAGAGGACCTGGGATCAACTACCAGCAACTATATGGTGGCCCATCTCCAGTTCTAGGGGATCAGACAGACAGACAGACAGAGAGACAGACAGACAGACAAAGATAAGGATGGCAGGCCTGCCTGTTCTTTCTTTCTTTCTTTCTTATCCTTTTTTAAAAATGTTTATTTATTTATTTATTTATTTATTTATTTATTTATTTATTTATTATATATAAGAACACTGTAGCTGTCTTCAGACACTCCAGAAGAGGGTGTGAGGTTCTGGATAATCTATATCCCTCTTATGGTCTGCATATGATGTACATAAACACAGCCTCACATATACTTCTAAAAATTTAAAGATGGTTGGGGCCACTGAAAGGGCTCAAAAATTAACAGCATTGTCTCCTCTTCCAAGGAACCTGGGATCAACTACCAGCAACTATATTTTGGCCCATCTCCAGTTCCAGTGGATATGACAGATAGACAGACAGACAGACGGACAGACAAGGTGGCAGGCCTGCCTGGTCTTTCTTTCTTTCTTATCCTTTTTTAAAAAATGTTTATTTATTTATTTATGTATTTATTAGATATAAGTACACTGTAGCTGTCTTCAGACACTCCAGAAGTGGGTGTCAGATTCTGGAGAATCTAAATCACCCTTATTGTCTGCATATGAGGTACATAAACAGAGACTCACATATACTTCTAAAAATATAAAGATGGGTGGGACCACTGAAAGGGCTCAACAATTAACAGCATTATCTCCTCTTCCAGAGAACCTGGGATCAACTACCAGCAACTATATGATGGCCCATCTCCAGTTCCAGGGGATCAGAAAGACAGACAGACAGACAGAGAGAGATAAGGATGACAGGCCTGCCTGGTATTTCTTTCTTTCTTATCCTTTTTAAAAAATGTTTATTTATTTATTTATTTATTTATTTATTTATGTATTTATTCGATATAAGTACACTGTAGCTGTCTTAAGACACTCCAGTAGAGGGTGTCAGATTCTGGAGAATCTAAATCCTTCTTATGGTCTGCATATAATATACATAAACAGAGACTCACATATACTTCTAAAAATTTAAAGATGGGTGGGACCACTGAAAGGGCTCAACAATTAACAGCATTATCTCCTCTCCAGAGAACCTGGGATCAACTACCATCAACTATATGGTGGCCCATCTCCAGTTCCAGGGGATCAGACAGACAGACAGAGAAACAGACAAGGATAAGGATGGCATGCCTGCCTGGTCTTTCTTTCTTTCTTTCTTATCCATTTTTAAAAATGTTTATTTATTTATTTATTTATTTATTTATTTATTTATTTATTTATGTATTTATTAGATATAAGTATACTGTAGCTGTCTTCAGACACTCCAGAATAGGGTGTCAGAATCTGGAGAATATAAATCCCTCTAATGGTCTGCATATGATGTACATAAACACAGTCTCACATATACTTCTAAAAATTTAAAGATGGGTGGGGTCCCTGAAAGGGCTCAAAAATTAACAGCATTGACTCCTCTTCCAGAGAACCTGGGATCAACTACCAGCAACTATATGGTGGCCCACCTTTAGTTCCAGGGGATCAGACAGCCAGACAGCCAGACAGAGATAAGGATGGAAGGCCTGCCTGGTCTTTCTTTCTTTCTTATCCTTTTAAAAAAATGTTTATTTATTTATTTATGTATTATTAGATATAAGTACACTGTAGCTGTCTTCAGACACTCCAGTAGAGGGTGTCTGATTATGGAGAATCTAAATCCTCTTATAATCTGCATATGATGTACATAAACACAGCCTCAGGTATACTTCTAAAAATTTAAAGAAGTGTGGGGCCACTAAAAGGGCTCAACAAATAACAGCATTGTCTCCTCTTTCAGAGAACCTGGGATCAACTACCAGCAAGTATAAGATGGACCATCTCCAGTTCCAGGGGATCAGACAGACAGATAGACAGACAGAGATAAGGATGGCACTCCTGCCTGGTCTCTCTTTATTTCTTATCCATTTTAAAAAATGTTTATTAATTAATTAATTTATTTATTTATTTATTAGATATAAATACACTGTAGCTGTCTTCAGACACTCCAGAAGAGGGTGTCAGATTCTGATGAATCTAAATCCCTCTTCTGGTCTGCATATGATGTACATAAACACAGCCTCACATACACTTCTAAAAATTTAAAGATGGGTAGGGCCACTGAAATGGCTCAACAGTAACAGCATTTTCTCCTCTTCCAGAGAACCTGGGATCAACTACCAGCAACTATATGGTGGCCCATCTCCATTTCCGGGGATCAGATAGACAGGCAGACAGACAGACAGAGATATGGATGGCATGCCTGCCTGGTCTTTCTTTCTTGCTTATCCTTTTTAAAAAATGTTTATTTATTTATTTATTTATTTATTTATTTACTTATTTATGTATTTATTAGATATAAGTACACTGTAGCTGTTCAGACACTCCAGTAGAGGGTGTCAGATTCTGGAGAATCTAAAACCCTCTTATGGTCTGTATATGATGTACATAAACACAGCCTCACATACACTTCTAAATATTTAAAGATGGGTGGGACCACTGAAAGGTCTCAACAATTAACAGCATTGTCTCCCCTTCCAGAGAACCTGGGATCAACTACCAGCAACTATATGGTGGCCCATATCCAGTATCAGAGGATCAGACAGACAGACAGACAGACAGACAGAGATAAGGATGGCAGGCCTGCCAGGTCTTTCTTTCGTTCTTATCCTTTTTTAAAAATGTTTATTTATTTATTTACTTATTTATTTATTTATTTATTCATTTATTTATTTTTTTATGTATTTATTCGATATAAGTACACTGTAGCTGTCTTCAGATACTCCAGTAGAGGGTGTCAGAATCTGGAGAATCTAAACCCCTCTAATGGTCTGCATATAATGTACATAAACAGAGACTCACATATACTTCTAAAAATATAAAGATTGGTGGGGCCACTGAAAGGGCTCAACAATTAACAGCATTGTCTCCTCTTCCAGAGAACCTGGGACCAACTACCAGCAACTATATGGTGGCCCATCTCCAGTTCCAGGGGATCAGACAGACAGAGAGACAGACAGACAGAGATAAGGATGGCAGTCCTGCCTGGTCTTTCTTTCTTTCTTATCCTTTTTAAAAAATGTTTATTTATTTATTTATTTATGTATATATTTATTCGATATAAGTACACTGTAGCTGTCTTCAGACACTCCAGAAGAGGGTGTCAGATTCTGGAGAATCTAAATCCCTCTTATGGTATGCATATGATGTACATAAACAGAGATTCACATACACTTCTAAAAATTTATAGATGGGTGGGGCCACTTAAAGGGCTCAACAAATAACAGCATTGTCTCCTCTTCCAGAGAACCTGGGATCAACTACCAGCAAGTATATGATGGACCATCTCCAGTTCCAGGGGATCAGACAGACAGATAGACAGACAGAGATAAGGATGGCACTCCTGCCTGGTCTTTCTTTATTTCTTATCCATTTTAAAAAATGTTTATTTATTTATTTATTTATTTATTTATTTATTTATTTATTTATTAGATATAAATACACTGTAGCTGTCTTCAGACACTCCAGAAGAGGGTGTCAGATTCTGGACAATCTAAATCCCACTTAAGGTCTGCATATGATGTACATTAACACAGCCTCACATACACTTCTAAAAATTTAAGGATGGGTGAGGCGACTGAAAGGGCTCAACAATTAACAGCATTGTCTCCTCTTCCAGAGAACCTGGGATCAACTACCAGCAACTATATGGTGGCCCATCTCCAGTTCCCGGGGATCAGATAGACAGACAGACAGACAGACAGACAGACAGACAGACAGACAGAGATATGGATGGAAGGCCTGCCTGGTCTTTCTTTCTTTCTTATCCTGTTTAAATAATGTTTATTTATTTATTTATTTATTTATTTATTTATTTATTAGATATAAGTACACAGTGGCTGTCTACAGACACTCCAGTAGAGGGTGTCAGATTCTGATGAATCTAAATCCCTCTTCTGGTCTGCATATGATGTACATAAACACAGCCTCACATACACTTCTAAAAATTTAAACATGGGTAGGGCCATTGAAAGGGCTCAACAAGCAGGGCGTGGTGGCGCACGCCTTTAATCCCAGCACTCGGGAGGCAGAGGCAGGCGGATTTCTGAGTTCCCGGCTAGCCTGGTCTACAAAGTGAGTTCCAGGACAGCCAGGGCTACACAGAGAAACCCTGTCTCGAAAAAACCAAAAAAAAAAAAAAAAAAAAAAAGAAAGAAAGAAAGAAAGGGCTCAACATTAACAGCATTGTCTCCTCTTCCAGAGAACCTGGGATCAACTACCAGCAACTATATGGTGGCTCATCTCCAGTTCCAGGGGATCAGATAGACAGACAGACAGACAGACAGAGATATGGATGGCAGGCCTGCCAGGTCTTTCTTTATTTCTTATCCTGTTTAAATAATGTTTATTTATTTATTTATTTATTTATTTATTTATTTATTTATTAGATATAAATACACTGTAGCTGTCTTCAGACACTCCAGTAGAGGGAGTCAGATTCTGGAGAATCTAAATCCTCTTATAATGTGCATATGATGTACATAAACACAGCCTCAAGTATACTTCTAAAAATTTAAAGAAGTGTGGGGCCACTGAAAGGGCTCAACAATTAACAGAATGGTCTCCTCTTCCAGAGAACCTTGGATCAACTACCAGCAACTATATGGTGGCCCATCTCCAGTTCCCGGAGATCAGATAGAAAGACAGACAGACAGAGATATGGATGGTAGGCCTGCCTGGTCTTTCTTTATTTCTTATCCTTTTAAAAAAATGTTTATTTATTTATTTATTTATTTATTTATTTATTTTTCTATTTATTTATTAGATATCAGTACACTGTAGCTGTCTTCAGATACTCCAGAAGAGGGTGTCAGATTCTGGAGAATCTAAATCCCTTTTATGGTCTGCATATGATGTACATAAACACAGCCTCACATACACTTCTAAATATTTAAAGATGAGTGAGACCACTGAAATGTCTCAACAATTAACAGCATTGTCTCCTCTTCCAGAGAACCTGGGATCAACTACCAGCAACTATATGGTGGCCCATATCCAGTATCAGAGGATCAGACAGACAGACAGACAGACAGACAGAGATAAGGATGGCAGGCCTGCCTGGTCTTTCTTTCTTTCTTATCTTTTTAAAAAATGTTTATTTATTTATTTATTTATTTATTTATTTATTTATTTATGTATTTATTCGATATAAGTACACATTAGCTGTCTTCAGTCACTTCAGAAGAGGGTGTTAGATTCTGGAGAATCTAAATCTCTCTTATGATCTGCATATCATGTACATAAACACAGCCTCACATACTCTTCTAAAAATTTAAAGATGAGTGGGGCCACTGAAAGGGCTCAACAATTAACAGCATTGTCTCATCTTCCAGAGAACCTGGGTTCAACTACCACTAACTATATGGTAGCCGATCTCCAGTTACAGGAGATCAGACAGACACACAGACAGACAGACAGAGATAAGGATGGCAGGCCTGCCTGGTCTTTTTTTTTTCTTATCCTTTTAAAAAATGTTTATTTATTTAATTATTCAGGTATTTAATACATATAAGTATACTGTAGCTGTCTTCAGACACTCCAGAAGTGGGTGTAGGATTCTGGAGAATCTAAATCCCTCTTATGGTCTGCATATGATGTACATAAACACAGACTCACATATACTTCTAAAAATTTAAAGATGGGTGGGGCCACTGAAAAGGCTCAACAATTAACAGCATTGGGTCCTCTTCCAGAGAACCTGGGATCAACTACCAGCACCTATATGGTGGCCCATCTCCAGTTCCAGGGGATCAGACAGATAGACAGACAGATAGAGATAAGGATGGCAGGCCTGCCTGGTCTTTCTTTCTTTTTTATTCTTTAAAAAAATGTTTATTTACTTATTTATTTATTTATTTATTTATTTATTTATTTATTCATTTATGTATTTACTAGATATAAGTACACTGTAGCTGTCTTCTGACACTCCAGTAGAGGGTGTCACATTCTGCAGAATCTAAATCCCTCTTATGGTCTGCATATGATGTACATAAACACAGCCTCACATATACTTCAAAAATTTAAAGAAGGGTGGGGCCACTGAAAAAGCTCTACAAGTAACAGCATTGTCTCCTCTTCCAGAGTACCTGGGATCAACTACCATCAACTATATAGTGGCCTATCTCCAGTTCTCAGGGATCAGACAGACAGACAGACAGACAGACAGAGATAAGGATGGCAGGCCTGCCTGGTCTTTCTTTCTTTCTTATCCTTTGTAAAAAATGTTTATTTAATTATTTATTTATGTATTTATAAGATATAAGTATACTGTAGCTGTCTTCAGACACTCCAGAAGAGGGTGTCAGATTCTGGAGAATCTAAATCCCTCTTATGGTCTGCATATGATGTACATAAACACAGCCTCACATATACTTCTAAAAATTTAAAGATGGGTAGGACCACTGAAAGGGCTCAACAATTAACATCATTGTCTCCTCTTCCAGAGAACCTGGGATCAACTACCAGCAACTATATGGTGGCCCATCTGCAGTTCCAGGGGATCAGACAGACAGACAGACAGACAGAGATAAGGATGGCAGGCCTGCCTGGTCTTTCTTTCTTTCTTATCCTTTAAAAAATGTTTCTTTATTTATGTATTTATTATATATAAGTACACTGTAGCTGTCTACAGACACTCCAGAAGAGTGTGTTAGATTCTAGAGAATCTAAATCCCTCTTATGGTCTGTGTATGATGTACATAAACACAGCCTCACATATACTGAGCTGAGGTGTCACAGGCCAACTGCTGGAATTTCTGAGTACCACCTAGAGAGAGAAAAGCTATGCTGTGGTTGTTTAATTTATGTATTTTATTATTTCTATTTGTTGTTTTGTTTTGTTTTATTTGTTTTTAGAGAAGGCCTCAGTCTGTAGCTCTGGCTGACCCAGGACTGCCTACCTGTGTTAATTAGGGTTTCACAGCTGAGAACAGACACCAAGAGCAAGGTAAGGTTTAGAAAACCCGACCTTCAGTGGTGGCTCAAGCTCTTAATGAGAGCACTCTGTAGGCAGAGGCAGTAAGTTTCTGAGTTCGAGGCCACCCTGGTGAAAGACATGGTTAGGCAGGGCTAGGGTAGGCTAAGGTAGGCTAGGGTAGGCTTGGGTAGGCTAGGGTAGGCTAGGGTAGGCTAGGGTAGGCTAGGGTAGGCTAGGGTAGGCTAGGGTAGGCTAGGGTAGGCTAGGGTAGGCTAGGGTAGGCTAGGGTAGGCTAGGGTAGGCTAGGGTAGGCTAGGGTAGGCTAGGGTAGGCTAGGGTAGGCTAGGGTAGGCTAGGGTAGGCTAGGGTAGGCTAGGGTAGGCTAGGGTAGGCTAGGGTAGGCTAGGGTAGGCTAGGGTAGGCTAGGGTAGGCTAGGGTAGGCTAGGGTAGGCTAGGGTAGGCTAGGGTAGGCTAGGGTAGGCTAGGGAAAGAAAGAAAGACAGAAAGAAAGAAAGAAAGAAAGAAAAAGGTTTTATAAAAAGTGTTAAAGTTTTTAAAAATTAAAAAAAAAATACCAGATCACCATCACACAGCATTGGCTGTCTTCAGGTGTATCCTTTCAGCCTCCAAAACAAAAAGCAATGGCTGGCTGTCTTCAGGTGTATCCTATTCTCCAGTCTTATTTCCAACCTAAGAGCTGGGCTGAGCTGCCTCATTATGTAATTGCAAACCTTCCTTGGTTTGTCTTTTCCATTTCTAAGACTAACAGGCCTTTTTCTATTTAGAGAATATGCTCATGACTGTACTTTAGATATAGTAAATATAACTGTTGCTTATAAAACTTGTTTTCTAGGAATTTTTAAAGGGCAATGGCAGAGTTTATTTTTTAAAAATATTTTGCATTTATTTATTTGTGTGAGTGATGAAGTTCAGGTCTTCAAACTCGTCAGGAGGTATGATTACCTCCCCTCTCTCTCAACCCCTCTCTCTCCTCTCTCAATGATTGTGTAAGAATGTTTTGCATGTGTATGCTGTGCCCACAGACTCCAGAACAGAGTATTAGATCCCCTGGAACTGGAGATGGGCCACCATATATAATACTGGTAATTGAGCCCAGGTTCTCTGGAAGAGGAGACAATGCTCTTAATTGTTGAGCCCTCTCTGTAGCCACATCTTTCTTTTTTTTTTTTGAGTATATGTGAGGCTGTGTTTATATACATCATATGCAGACAATAAGAATGATTTAGATTCTTCAGAATCTGACACCCTCTTCTGGACTGTCTGAAGATAGCTACAGCATACTTAAATATAATAAATAAATAAATCTTTAAAAAGAAAAGGAAAAGTAAAAAAGAAAGAACAGGCCTGCCATATGCATGTTCATAGAGGAAAATGGAAGAGACCCCAATCTAACCTCAGCAGGGTGCTTCCTTCTGGATGGTAGCTCACAGTTTCATCCCAGCAAGACAGGCAAATCACTGAGTTCAAGGACAGTAAGGTTCAGGACAGCCAAGGTTAGGAAGGAAAAGGGTCTATGTTGAGAATACAAACCGACAAAACAACAACTAGGAAAAAGAAGTGACAGTGTAACTTGGGGTAGGGTACCAACAAGAGAAAGCTTTCTGTTACCACTTACATACAGCAGTAGACTTGCACCCTTCTGCCCAGGTCCCTGCCTTCCTTTCTAGGAATTCTAAGGATGCCAGGGTGTGGGGGAATCCAGATTAACTTTTTAATAACAAAGACTTGGTCTTTGATGTCTATAGGAAGCCCTTCTCAGTGCCTTTAACTACCACTGAACTTTTAGGGCTGTGACTCAACTGTAACAAGGAACAGAGCTAAGAACCTGCAGCCTTTGAAAACAACTATTTTTTTAAAGAGGGGGACACAAATCAGCAGTAGAACCCCTCAGGTTCAGCCATAATACTTGTTAGGGAAACAGCCTCAATGTCCGGAGCTGAGGTCTCATGGGTGAACTGCTTCAAACTCTGAGTATCATTGAAAGAAAGAAAAGATATCATGAGGTTTCTTAATTTATTTATTCTATTATTTCTATTTTTTTTTGTTTTCTTTTGTTTTGTTTTAGAAAAGGCCTCAGTCTGTAGCTATGGCTGACCTAGGACAGACTACATGTGTTAATTAGGGTTTCACAGTTGAGAAACAGACCATACCTATGTAAGACTTAGAAAACCCAACAGTCAGTGGTGGCTCGAGCTCTTAATGAGAGCACTCTGGAGGCAGAGGCAGTCAGTTTCTGAGTTCGAGGCCAGCCTGGTTAAAGACAGGGATAGGCAGGGCTAGGCAAGGCAGGGCTGGGCTAGGCTAGGCTAGGCAAGGGGCTGGGCTAGGCAAGGCAAGGGGCTAGGCTAGGCAACGCAAGGGGCTAGGCAAGACAGACAGACAGAGAGAAAGACAGACAAGGATGGAAGCCTGCCTGGTTTTTCTTTCTTTCTTATCCCTTTTAAAAAATGTATATTTATTTATTTATTTATTTATTTATTTATTTATTTATGTATTTATTAGATATAAGTACACTGTAGCTGTCTTCAGACACTCCAGAAGAGGGTTTCAGATTCTGGAGAATCTATATCCCTCTTATGGTCTGCATATGATGTACATAAACACAGCCTCACATATACTTCTAAAAATTTAAAGATGGGTAGGACCACTGAAAGGGCTCAACAATTAACAGCATTGTCTCCTCTTCCATAGAACCTGGGATCAACTACCAGCAACTATATGGTGGCCCATCTCCAGTTCCAGGGGATCAGACAGACAGACAGAGATACAGACAGATAGAGTTAAGGATGGCAGGCCTACCTGGTCTTTCATTCTTTCTTATCCTTTTAAAAAATGTTTATTTATTTATTTATTTATTTATTTATTTATTTATTCGATATAAGTACACTGTAGCTGTCTTCAGACACTCCAGAGAGGGTGTCAGATTCTGGAGATTCTAAATCCCTCTTATGGTCTGCATATGATGTACATAAACACAGCCTCACATATACTTCTAAAAATTTAAAGATGGGTGGGCCCACTGAAAGAGCTCAACAATTAACAGCATTGTCTCTCCTTCCAGAGAACGTGGGATCAACTACCAGCAACTATATGGTTGCCCATCTCAAGTTCCAGGGGATAAGACAGACAGACAGACAGACAGAGATAAGGATGGCAGGCCTGCCTGATTTTTCTTTCTTTCTTATCCTTATAAAAAAATGTTTATTTATTTGTTTATTTGTTTATTTATTTATTTATTTATTTATTTATTTATTTATTTATTTATCAGATATAAGTACACTGTAGCTGTCTTCAGACTCTCCAGAAGAGGGTGTCAGATTCTGGAGAATCTATATCCCTCTTATGGTCTGCATATGATGTACATGAACACAGCCTCACATATACTTCTAAAAATTTAAAGATGGGTGGGGCCACTGAAAGGGCTCAACAATTACCATCACTGTCTCCACTTCCAGAGAACCTGGGATCAACTACCAGCAACTATATGGTGGCCCATCTGCAGTTCCAGGGGATCAGACAGGCTGTCAGACAGACAGACAGACAGACAGAGATAAGGATGGCAGGACTGCCTGGTCTTACTTTCTTTCTTATCCAGTTTAAAAAATTTATTTATTTATTTATTTATTTATTTATTTCTTTATTTATGTATTTATTAGATATAAGTACAATGTAGCTGTCTACAGACACTCCAGAAGAGGGTGTCAGATTCTGGAGAATCTAAATCCCTCTTATGGTCTGCATATGATGTACATGAACACAGCCTCACATATACTTCTAAAAATTTAAAGATGGGTGGGGCCACTGAAAGGGCTCAACAATTACCAGCATTGTCTCCTCTTCCAGAGAACCTGGGATCAACTACCAGCAACTATATGGTGGCCTATCTCCAGTTCCAAAGGATCATATAGATAGACAGACAGACAGACAGAGATAAGGATGGCAGGACTTCCTGGTGTTTCTTTCTTTCTTATCCTTTTTAAAAAATGTTTATTTATTTATTTATTCATGTATTTATTATATTTACGTACACTGTAGCTGTCTTCAGACACTCCAGAAGAGGGTGTCAGTTTCTGGAGAATCTAAATCACTCTTATGGTCTGAATATGATGTACATAAACACAGCCTCAGATATACTTATAAAAATTTAATGAAGGGTGGGGCCACTGAAAGGGCTCAATAATTTACAGCATTGTCTCCTCTTCCAGAGAACCTTGGATAAACTACCAGCAACTATATGGTGGCCCATATCCAGTACCAGAGGATCAGACAGACAGACAGGCAGACAGACAGAGATAAGGATGGCAGGCCTGCCAGTTCTTTCTTTCTTTCTTGTCCTTTTTAAAAAATGTTTATTTATTTATGTATTTATTATATATAAGTACTCTGTAGCTATCTACAGACACTCCAGAAGAGGGTGTCAGATTCTGAAGAATCTAAAACCATCTTATGGTCTGCATATGATGTACATAAACACAGCCTCAGATATACTTCTAAAAATTTAAAGATGGGTGGGGCCACTGAAAGGGCTCTACAATTAACAGCATTGTCTCCTCTTCCAGAGAACCTGGGATCAACTACCAGCAACTATATGGTGACCTATCTTCAGTTCCAAAGGATCATATAGAGAGACAGACAGACAGACAGACAGAAATGAGGATGGCAGGCCTGCCTGGTCTTTCTTTCTTTCTTATCCATTTGAAAAAATGTTTACTTATTAATTAATTAATTAATTCATTCATTCATTTATTTATTAGATATAAGTACACTGTAGCTGTATTCAGACACTCCAGAAAAGGGTGTGAGATTCTGGAGAATCTAAATACCTCTTATGGTCTGCATATGATGTACATAAACACAGACTCAAGTATACTTCTAAAAATTTAAAGATGGGTGGAGCCAAAGAATGGGCTCAACAATTCACAGTGTTGTCTCCTCTTGCAGAGAACCTGGGATCAACTACCAGCAACACTATGGTGGCCCATCTACAGTTCCAGGGTATCAGACAGACAGACAGTCAGACAGACAGAGATAAGGGTGGCAGGCCTGCCCGGTCTTTCTTACTTTCTTATCCTTTTTAAAAAATGTTTATTTATTTATTTATTTATTTATTTATTTATTTATTTATTCATTTATTTATTTATTTATTTATGTATTTATTAGATATAAGTAAACTGTAGCTGTCTTCAGACACTCCAGAAGAGGGTGTCAGATTCTGGAGAATCTAAATCCCTCTTATGGTCTGCATATGATGTACATAAACACAGCCTCACATATACTTCTAAAATTTTAAAGATGGGTGGGGCCACAGAAAGGGCTCAACAATTAACAGCATTGTCTCCTCTTCCAGAGAACCTTGGATAAACTACCAGCAACTATATGGTGGCCCATCTCCAGTTCTAGGGTATCACACAGACAGACAGACAGACAGAGATAAGGGTGGCAGGCTTGCCTGGTCTTTCTTTCTGTCTTATCCTTTTAAAAAAATGTTTATTTATTTATTTATTTATTTATTTATTTATTTATTTATTTATTAGATATAAGTACACTGTAACTGTCTTCAGAAAATACAGAAGAGGGTGTCAGATTCTGGAGAATCTAAATCCCTCTTATTGTCTTCATATGATGTACATAAACACAGCCTCACATACCCTTCTAAAAATTTAAAGATGGGTGGGGCCACTGAAAGGGCTAAACAATTAACAGTATTGTCTCCTCTTCCAGAGAACTGGGATCAACTACCAGCAACTATATGGTGGCCTATCTCAAGTTCCAAAGGATCATATAGATAGACAGACAGACAGACAGAGATAAGAATGGCAGGACTTCCTGGTGTTTCTTTCTTTCTTATCCTTTTTAAAAAATGTTTATTTATTTATTTATTCATGTATTTATTATATTTACGTACACTGTAGCTGTCTTCAGACACTCCAGAAGAGGGTGTCAGTTTCTGGAGAATCTAAATCACTCTTATGGTCTGAATATGATGTACATAAACACAGCCTCAGATATACTTATAAAAATTTAATGAAGGGTGGGGCCACTGAAAGGGCTCAATAATTTACAGCATTGTCTCCTCTTCCAGAGAACCTTGGATAAACTACCAGCAACTATATGGTGGCCCATATCCAGTACCAGAGGATCAGACAGACAGACAGACAGACAGACAGAGATAAGAATGGCAGGCCTGCCAGGTCTTTCTTTCTTTCTTGTCCTTTTTAAAAAATGTTTATTTATTTATGTATTTATTATATATAAGTACTCTGTAGCTATCTACAGACACTCCAGAAGAGGGTGTCAGATTCTGAAGAATCTAAAACCATCTTATGGTCTGCATATGATGTACATAAACACAGCCTCAGATATACTTCTAAAAAATTAAAGATGGGTGGGGCCACTGAAAGGGCTCAACAATTAACAGCATTGTCTCCTCTTCCAGAGAACCTGGGATCAACTACCAGCAACTATATAGTGGCCTATCTTCAGTTCCAAAGGATCATATAGAGAGACAGACAGACAGACAGAAATTGGATGGCAGGCCTGCCTGGTCTTTCTTTCTTTCTTATCCATTTGAAAAAATGTTTACTTATTAATTAATTAATTAATTTATTTATTTATTTATTTATTTATTAGATATAAGTACACTGTAGCTGTCTTCAGACACTCCAGAAGTGGGTGTGAGATTCTGGAGAATCTAAATACCTCTTATGGTCTGCATATGATGTACATAAACACAGACTCAAGTATACTTCTAAAAATTTAAAGATGGGTGGGGCCAAAGAATGGGCTCAACAATTAACAGCTTGTCTCCTCTTCCAGAGAACCTGGGATCAACTACCAGCAACTATATGGTGGCCCATCTGCAGTTCCAGGGATCAGACAGACAGACAGACAGACAGACAGAGATAAGGATGGCAGGCCTGCCTGGTCTTTCTTTCTTACTTATCCTGTTTAAAAAATGTTTATTTATTTATTTATTTATTTATTTATTTATTTATGTATTTATTAGATATAAGTACACTGTAGCTGTCTTCAGACACTCCAGAAGAGGGTGTCAGATTCTGGAGAATTTAAATCACTCTTATGGTCTGCATATGATGTACATAAATACAGCCTCACATTTACCAATAAAAATTTAAAGATGGTTGGGGCCACTGAAAGGGCTCAACAATTCACAACATTGTCTCCTCTTCCAGAGAACCTGGGAAAAACTAACAGCAAATATATGGTGGCCTTTATCCACTTCCAAAGGTTCAGACAGAGAGACAGACAGACAGAGATAAGGATGGCAGGCCTGCCTGATTTTTCTTTCTTTCTTATCCTTTATAAAAAAAGTTTATTTATTTATTAATTTATTTATTTATGTATTTATTAGATATAAGTACACTGTAGCTGTCTTCAGACACTCCAGTAGACGGTTTCAGATTCTGAAAAATCTAAAACCATCTTCTGGTCTGCATATGATGTACATAAACACAGCCTCAGATATACTTCAAAAAATTTAATGAAGGATGGGGCCACTGAAAGGGCTCAACAATTAACAGCATTATCTCCTCTTCCAGAGAACCTGGGATCAACTACCAGCAACTATATGGTGGCTCATCTCCAGTTCCCAGGGATCAGACAGACAGACAGACACACAGACAGAGATATCGATGGCAGGCCTGCCTGGTCTTTCTTTCTTTCTTTCTTATACTTTTTAAAAAATGTTTATTTATTTATTTATTCATGTATTTATTAGATATAAGTACACTGTAGATGTCTTAGACACTCCAGAAGTGGGTGTCTGGTTCTGTAGAATCTAAATCCCTCTTATGGTCTGCATATGATGTACATAAACACAGCCTAACATACAGTTCTAAATATTTAAAAATGGGTGGGGCCATTGAAAGGGCTAAACAATGAACAGCATTGTCTCCTCTTCCAGAGAACCTCGGCTCAACTACCAGCAACTATATGGTGGCCCATCTCCAATTCCAGGGGATCAGACAGACAGACAGTCAGACAGACAGAGATAAGGATGGCAGGACTGCCTGGTCTTTCTTTCTTTCTTATCCTTTTGAAAAATGTTTACTTATTTATTTATTTATGTATTTATTAGATATAAGTAAACTATAGCTGTCTTCAGACACTCCAGAAGAGGGTGTCAGATTCTGGAGAATCTAAATCCCTCTTATGGCCTGCATATGATGTACATAAACACAGACTCATGTATACTTCTAAAAATTTAAAGATGTGTGGGGCCACTGAGAGGGCTCAACAATTAACAGCATTGTCTCATCTTCCAGAGAACCTGGGATCAACTACCAGCAACTATATGGTGGCTCATCTCCAGTTCCAGTGGATCAGAAAGACAGAGAGACAGACAGACAGAGATAAGGATGGCAGGCCTGCCTGGTCTTTCTTTATTTCTTATCCTTTATAAAAAATGTTTATTTATTTATTTATATATTTATTTATTTATTTATTTATTTATGTATTTATTAGATATAAGTACACTGTAGCCGTCTTCAGACACTCCAGAAGAGGGTGTCAGATTCTAGAGAATCTAAATCCCTCTTATGGTCTGCATATGATGTACATAAACACAGCCTCACATATACTTCTAAAAATTTAAAGAAAGGTGGGACCACTGAAAGGGCTCAACAATTACCATCACTGTCTCCACTTCCAGAGAACCTGGGATCAACTACCAGCAACTATATGGTGGCCCATCTGCAGTTCCAGGGGATCAGACAGACAGACAGACAGACAGAGATAAGGATGGCAGGCCTGCCAGGTCTTTCTTTCTTACTTATCCTGTTTAAAAAATGTTTATTTATTTATTTTTTATGTATTTATGTATTTATTAGATATAAGTACACTGTAGCTGTTCAGACACTCCAGAAGAGTGTGTCAGATTCTGGAGAATCTAAATCCCTCTTCTGGTCTGCATATGATGTACATAAACACAGCCTCACGTATAATTCTAAAAATTTAAAGATGGGTGGGACCACTGAAAGGGCTTAACAATTTACATCATTGTCTCCTCTTCCAGAGAACCTGGGATCAACTACCAGCAACTATATGGTGGCCCATATCCAGTTCCAAAGGTTCAGACAGACAGACAGACAGACAGAGATACGGATGGCAGGCCTGCCTGATTTTTCTTTCTTTCTTATCCTTTATAAAAAATGTTTATTTATTTATTAATTTATTTATTTATGTATTTATTAGATATAAGTACACTGTAGCTGTCTTCAGACACTCCAGTAGACGGTGTCAGATTCTGAAAAATCTAAAACCATCTTCTGGTCTGCATATGATGTACATAAACACAGCCTCAGATATACTTTAAAAAATTTAATGAAGGGTGTGGCCACTGAAAGGGCTCAACAATTATCAGCATTATCTCCTCTTCCAGAGAACCTGGGATCAACTACCATCAACTATATGGTGGCTCATTTCTAGTTCTCAGGGATCAGACAGACAGACAGACAGACACACAGACAGAGATATGGATGGCAGGCCTGCCTGGTCTTTATTTCTTTCTTATCCTTTTTAAAAAATGTTTATTTATTTATTTATTAGATATAAGTACACTGTAGCTCTCTTAGACACTCCAGAAGAGGGTGTCAGGTTCTGGAGAATCTAAATCCCTCTTATTGTCTGCATATGATGTACATAAACACAGCCTCACATACAGTTCTAAACATTTAAAGATGGGTGGGGCAATTGAAAGGGCTCAACAATGAACAGCATTGTCTCCTCTTCCAGAGAACCTGGGAAAAACTAACAGCAAATATATGGTGGCCCATATCCAGTTCCAGAGGTTCAGACAGACAGACAGACAGACAGAGATAAGGATGGCAGGCCTGCCTGATTTTTCTTTCTTTCTTATCCTTTATAAAAATGATTATTTATTTATTAATTTATTTATTTATGTATTTATTAGATATAAGTACACTGTAGCTGTCTTCAGACACTCCAGTAGACGGTGTCAGATTCTGAAAAATCTAAAACCAACTTCTGGTCTGCATATGATGAACATAAACACAGCCTCAGATATACTTCAAAAAATTTAATGAAGGGTGGGGCCACTGAAAGGGCTCAACAATTAACAGCATTATCTCCTCTTCCAGAGAACCTGGGATCAACTACCAGCAACTATATGGTGGCTAATTTCCAGTTCCCAGGGATCAGACAGACAGACAGACAGACACACAGACAGAGATATGGATGGCAGGCCTGCCTGATCTTTCTTTCTTGCTTATCCTTTTTAAAAAATGTTTATTTTTTATTTATTTATGTATCTATTAGATATAAGTACACTGTAGCTGTCTTTAGACACTCCAGAAGAGGGTGTCAGGTTCTGGAGAATCTAAATCCCTCTTATGGTCTGCATATGATGAACATAAACACAGCCTCACATACAGTTCTAAACATTTAAAGATGGGTGGGGCCATTGAAAGGGCTCAACAATGAACAGCATTGTCTCCTCTTCCAGAGAACCTCGGCTCAACTACCAGCAAATATATGGTGGCCCATCTCCAGTTCCCAGGGATCAGACAGTCAGACAGACAGACAGACAGACAGAGATAAGGATGGCAGGCCTGCCTGGTCTTTCTTTCTTTCTTATCCTTTTTAAAAAATGTTTATTTAATTATTTATTTATGTATTTATTACATATAAGTACACTGTAGCTGTCTTCAGACACTCCAGAAGAGGGTGTCAGATTCTGGAGATTCTAAATCCCTCTTATGGCCTGCATATTATGTACATAAACACAGCCTCACATATACTTCTAAAAATTTATAGATGGGTGGGACCAATGAAAGGGCTCAACAATTACCATCACTGTCTCCACATCCAGAGAACCTTGGATCAACTATCAGCAACTATATAGTGGCCCACCTCCAGTTCCAGGGGATCAGACAGGCTGTCAGACAGACAGACAGACAGACAGACAGAGATAAGGATGGCAGGACTGCCTGGTCTTACTTTCTCTCTTATCCTGTTTAAAAAATGTTTATTTATTTATTTATTTATTTATTTATTTATTTACTTACTTATTTATTTATTTATTTATGTATTTATTAGATATAAGTACACTGTAGCTGTCTTAGACACTCCAGAAGAGGGTGTCAGGTTCTGTAGAATCTAAATCCCTCTTATGGTCTGCATATGATGTACATAAACACAGCCTAACATACAGTTCTAAATATTTAAAGATGGATGGGGCCATTGAAAGGGCTCAACAATGAACAGCATTGTCTCCTCTTCCAGAGAACCTCGGTTCAACTACCAGAAACTATATGGTGGCCCATCTCCAGTTCCAGGGGATCAGACAGACAGACAGACAGACAGACAGAGATAAGGATGGCAGCCCTGCCTGGTCTTTCTTTCTTTCTTATCCTTTTGAAAAAATGTTTACTTATTTATTTATTTATTTATGTATTTATTAGATATAAGTAAACTGTAGCTGTCTTCAAACACTCCAGAAGAGGGTGTCAGATTCTGGAGAATCCTAATCCCTCTTATGGCCTGCATATGATGTACATAAACACAGACTCACGTATACTTCTAAAAATTTAAAGATGTGTGGGGCCACTGAGAGGGCTCAACAATTAACAGCATTGTCTCATCTTCCAGAGAACCTGGGATCAACTACCAGCAACTATATGGTGGCCCATCTCCAGTTCCAGTGGATCAGAAAGACAGACAGACAGACAGACAGAGATAAGGATGGCAGGCCTGCCTGGTCTTTCTTTATTTCTTATCCTTTATAAAAAATGTTTATTTATTTATTTATTTATTTATTTATTTATTTTTGTATTTATTAGATATAAGTACACTGTAGCCGTCTTCAGACACTCCAGAAGAGGGTGTCAGATTCTGGAGAATCTAAATCCCTCTTAAGGTCTGCATATGATGTACATAAATACAGCCTCACATATACTTCTAAAAATTTAAAGATGGGTGGGACCACTGAAAGGGCTCAACAATTACCATCACTGTCTCCACTTCCAGAGAACCTGGGATCAACTACCAGCAACTATATGGTGGCCCATCTGCAGTTCCAGGGGATCAGACAGGCTGTCAGACAGACAGACAGACAGACAGAGATAAGGATGGCAGGACTGCCTGGTCTTACTTTCTTTCTTATCCAGTTTAAAAAATTTATTTATTTATTTATTTATTTATTTATTTCTTTATTTATGTATTTATTAGATATAAGTACAATGTAGCTGTCTACAGACACTCCAGAAGAGGGTGTCAGATTCTGGAGAATCTAAATCCCTCTTATGGTCTGCATATGATGTACATAAACACAGCCTCACATATACATCTAAAAATTTAAAGATGGGTGAGAGCAATGAAAGGGCTCAACAATTAAAAGCATTTTCTCCTCTTCCAGAGAACCTGGGATCAACTACCAGCAACTATATGGTGGCCCATCTACAGTTCCAGGGGATCAGAAAGGCAGACAGACAGACAGACAGAGATGAGGATTGCAGGCCTGCCTGGTCTTTCTTTCTTTCTTGTCCTTTTTAAAAAATGTTTATTTATTTATGTATTTATTATATATAAGTACACTGTAGCTATCTACAGACACTCCAGAAGAGGGTGTCAGATTCTGAAGAATCAAAAACCATCTTATGGTCTGCATATGATGTACATAAACACAGCCTCAGATATACTTCTAAAAATTTAAAGATGGGTGGGGCCACTGAAACAGCTCAACAATTAACAGCATTGTCTCCTCTTCCAGAGAACCTGGGATCAACTACCAGCAACTATATGGTGGCCTATCTTCAGTTCCAAAGGATCATATAGAGAGACAGACAGACAGACAGAGATGAGGATGGCAGGCCTGCCTGGTCTTTCTTTCTTTCTTATCCATTTGAAAAAATGTTTACTTATTAATTTATTAATTAATTTATTTATTTATTTATTTATTAGATATAAGTACACTGTAGCTGTCATCAGACACTCCAGAAGATCATGTCAGATTCTGGAGAATCTAAATACCTCTTATGGTCTGCATATGATGTACATAAACACAGACTCAAGTATACTTCTAAAAATTTAAAGATGGGTGGGGCCACTGAATGGGCTCAACAATTAACAGCGTTGTCTCCTCTTCCAGAGAACCTAAGATCAACTACCAGCAACTATATGGTGGCCCATCTGCAGTTCCAGGGGATCAGACAGACAGACAGACAGACAGAGATAAGGATGGCAGGCCTGCCTGGTCTTTCTTTATTACTTATCCTGTTTAAAAAATGTTTATTTATTTATTTATTTTTTATTTATGTATTTATTAGATATAACTACACTGTAACTGTCTTCAGACACTCCAGAAGAGGATGTCAGATACTGGAGAATTTAAATCACTCTTATGGTCTGCATATGATGTACATAAATACAGCCTCACATTTACCTCTAAAAATTTAAAGATGGTTGGGGCCACTGAAAGGGCTCTACAATTCACAGCATTGTCTCCTCTTCAAGAGAACCTGGGAAAAACTACCAGCAAATATATGGTGGCCCATATCCAGTTCCAGAGGATCAGACAGACAGACAGACAGACAGACAGACAGACAGACAGAGATAAGGATGGCAGGCCTGCCTGATTTTTCTTTCTTTCTTATCCTTTTTAAAAAATGTTTATTTATTTATTAATTTATTTATTTATGTATTTATTAGATATAAGTACACTGTAGCTGTCTTCAGACACTCCAGAAGGTTTTATAAAACCTTTATAAAAAGGTTTTATAAAAAGTGTTAAATTTTTTAAAAATTAAAAAAAAAATACCAGATCACCATCACACAGCATTGGCTGTCTTCAGGTTTATCCTTTCAGCCTCCAAAACAAAAAGCAATGGCTGGCTGTCTTCAGGTGTATCCTATTCTCCAGTCTTATTTCCAACCTAAGAGCTGGGCTGAGCTGCCTCATTATGTAATTGCAAACCTTCCTTGGTTTGTCTTTTCCATTTCTAAGACTAACAGGCCTTTTTCTATTTAGAGAATATGCTCATGACTGTACTTTAGATATAGTAAATATAACTGTTGCTTATAAAACTTGTTTTCTAGGAATTTTTAAAGGGCAATGGCAGAGTTTATTTTTTAAAAATATTTTGCATTTATTTATTTGTGTGAGTGATGAAGCTCAGGTCTTCAAACTCGTCAGGAGGTATGATTACCTCCCCTCTCTCTCAACCCCTCTCTCTCCTCTCTCAATGATTGTGTAAGAATGTTTTGCATGTGTATGCTGTGCCCACAGACTCCAGAACAGAGTATTAGATCCCCTGGAACTGGAGATGGGCCACCATATATAATACTGGTAATTGAGCCCAGGTTCTCTGGAAGAGGAGACAATGCTCTTAATTGTTGAGCCCTCTCTGTAGCCACATCTTTCTTTCTTTTTTTTTTGAGTATATGTGAGGCTGTGTTTATATACATCATATGCAGACAATAAGAATGATTTAGATTCTTCAGAATCTGACACCCTCTTCTGGACTGTCTGAAGATAGCTACAGCATACTTAAATATAATAAATATATAAATCTTTAAAAAGAAAAAGAAAAGTAAAAAAGAAAGAACAGGCCTGCCATATGCATGTTCATAGAGGAAAATGGAAGAGACCCCAATCTAACCTCAGCAGGGTGCTTCCTTCTGGATGGTAGCTCACAGTTTCATCCCAGCAAGACAGGCAAATCACTGAGTTCAAGGACAGTAAGGTTCAGGACAGCCAAGGTTAGGAAGGAAAAGGGTCTATGTTGAGAATACAAACCGACAAAAATAAAACTAGGAAAAAGAAGTGACAGTGTAACTTGGGGTAGGGTACCAAAAAGAGAAAGCTTTCTGTTACCACTTACAAACAGCAGTAGACTTGCACCCTTCTGCCCAGGTCCCTGCCTTCCTTTCTAGGAATTCTAAGGATGCCAGGGGGTGGGGCAATCCAGATTAACTTTTTAATAACAAAGACTTGGTCTTTGATGTCTATAGGAAGCCCTTCTCAGTGCCTTTAACTACCACTGAACTTTCAGGGCTGTGACTCAACTGTAACAAGGAACAGGGCTAAGAACCTGCAGCCTTTGAAAACAACTATTTTTTTAAAGAGGGGGACACAATCAGCAGTAGAACCCCTCAGGTTCAGCCATAATACTTGTTAGGGAAACAGCCTCAATGTCCGGAGCTGAGGTCTAATGGGTGAACTGCTTCAAGCTCTGAGTATCATTGAAAGAAAGAAAAGTTATCATGTGGTTGCTTAATTTATTTATTTTATTATTTCTATTTTTTGTTTTCTTTTGTTTTGTTTTAGAAAAGGCCTCAGTCTGTAGCTATGGCTGACCTAGGACAGACTACATGTGTTAATTAGGGTTTCACAGCTGAGAAACAGACCATACCTATGTAAGACTTAGAAAACCCAACAGTCAGTGGTGGCTTGAGCTCTTAATGAGAGCACTCTGGAGGCAGAAGCAGTCAGTTTCTGAGTTCGAGGCCAGCCTGGTTAAAGACAGGGATAGGCAGGGCTAGGCAAGGCAGGGCTGGGCTAGGCTAGGCAAGGCAAGGGGCTAGGCTAGGCTACGCAAGGGGCTAGGCAAGACAGACAGACAGAGAGAAAGACAGACAAGGATGGAAGGCCTGCCTGGTTTTTCTTTCTTCTTTATCCCTTTTAAAAAATGTTTATTTATTTATTTATTTATTTATTTATTTATTTATATATTTATTTATTTATGTATTTATTAGATATAAGTACACTGTAGCTGTCTTCAGACACTCCAGAAGAGTGTGTCAGATTCTGGAGAATCTAAATCCCTCTTATGGTCTGCATATGATGTACAAAAACACAGCCTCACATATACTTCTAAAAATTTAAAGATGGGTGGGGCCACTGAAAGGGCTCAACAATTAACAGCATTGTCTCCTCTTCCAGAGAACCTGGGATCAACTACCAGCAACTATAAGGTAGCCCATCTCCAGTTCCCGGGGATCAGACAGACAGACAGACAGACAGACAGAGATAAGGATGGCAGGCCTGCCTGGTCTTTCTTTCTTACTTATCCTTTTTAAAACAAGTTTATTTCTTTATTTATGTATTTATTAGATATAAATACATTGTAGCTGTCTTCAGACACTCCAGAAGAGTGTGTCAGATTCTGGAGAATCTAAATCCCTCTTATGGTCTGCATATGATGTACATAAACACAGCCTCACATATACTTCTAAAAATTTAAAGATGGGTGGGGCCACTGTAAGGGCTCAACAATTAACAGCATTGTCTCCTCTTCCAGAGAACCTGGGATCAAGTACCAGCAAAAATATGGTGGCCCATCTCCAGTTTCAGGGGATCAGACAGACAGACAGACAAACAGACAAGGATGGCAGGCCTGCCTGGTTTTTCTTTCTTTCTTATCCTTTTTAAAACATGTTTATTTATTTATTTATGTATTTATTAGATATAAGTACACTGTAGCTGTCTTCAGACACTCCAGAAGAGGGATCAGATTCTGGAGAATGTAAATCCCTCTTATGGTCTGCATATGATGTACATAAACACAGCCTCACAAATACTTCTAAAAATTTAAAGTGGGTGGTGCCACTGAAAGGGCTCAAAAATTTACAGCCTTGTCTCCTCTTGCAGAGAATCTGGGATCAACTACCAGCAACTATATGGTGGCCCACTCCAGTTCCAGGGTATCAGACAGACAGACAGACAGACAGAGATAAGGATGGCAGGCCTTCCTGGTCTTTCTTTTTTTATCCTTTTTAATAATGCTTATTTATTTATTTATTTATTTATTTATTTATTTATTTATTTATTAGATATAAGTACACTGTAGCTGTCTTCAGACACTCCAGAAGAGAGTGTCAGATTCTGGAGAATCTAAATCCCTCTTATTGTCTGCATATGATGTACATAAACACAGCCTCACATTTACTTCTAAAAATTAAAGATTGGTGTTGCCACTGAACGGCTCAAAAATTAACAGCATTGTCTCCACTTCCAGAGAACCTGAGATCAACTACCAGCAACTATATGGTGGCCCATCTCCAGTTCCAGGGGATCAGACAGAGAGACAGACATACAGACAGATAGAGATAAGGATGGCAGGCCTGCTTCGTCTTTCTTTCTTTCTTATCCTTTTTAAGAAATGTTTATTTATTTATTTATGTATTTATTAGATATAAGTACACTGTAGCTGTCTTCAGACATCAGGAAGAAGGTGTCAGATTCTGGAGAATCTAAATCCCTCTTATGGTCTGAATATGATGTATATAAACACAGACTCACATTTACTTCCAAAAATTAAAGATGTGTGGGGCCACTGTATGGGCTCAACCATTAACAGCATTGTCTCCTCTTCCAGAGAACCTAGGATCAACTACCAGCAACTATATGGTGGCCCATCTCCAGTTCCAGAGGATCAGACAGAGAGACAGACAGACAGACATATAGAGATAACGATGGCAGGCCTGCCTGGTCTTTCTTTCTTATCCTTTTTAAGAAATGTTTATTTACTTATTTATGTATTTATTAGATAAAAGTACACTGTAGCTATCTTCAGACACTCCAGAAGAGGGTGTCAGATTCTGGAGAATCTAAATCCCTCTTATGGTCTGCATATGATGTACATAAACACAGCCTCACATATACTTCTAAAAATTTACAGATGGGTGGAGCCACTGAAAGGGCTCAACAATTAACCGCATTGTCTCCTCTTCCAGAGAACCTGGGTTCAACTTCCAGCACCTATATGGTGGCCCATCTCCAGTTCCAGGGTATCAGACAGATAGACAGACAGACAGACAGAGAGACAGAGATAAGGAAGGCAGGCCTCCCTGGTCTTTCTTTCTTTCTTATCCTTTTTAAAAAATGTTTATTTATATATTTATTTATTTATTTATTTATTTATTTATTTATTTATTTATTTATTAGATATAAGTACACTGTGTCTGTCTTCAGACACTCCAGAAGATGGTGTCAGATTCTGGAGAATCTAAATCCCTCTTATGGTCTGTATATGATGTACATAAACACAGCCTCACATATACTTCAAAAATTTAAAGATGTATGGGGTCACTGAAAGGGCTCAACAATTAACAGCATTATCTCCTCTTCCAGACAACCTGGGATCAACTACCAGCAACTATATGGTGGCTCATCTCCAGTTCTAAGGTATCAGACAGAAAGACAGACAGACAGACAGACAAGGGTGGCAGGCCTGCCTGGTTTTTTTTCTTTCTCATCCTTTTTAAAAATGTTTATTTATTTATTTATGTATTTATTAAATATAAATACACTTTAGCGGTCTTCAGACACTCCAGGAGAGGGTGTCAGATTCTGGATAATCTAAATCCCTCTTATGGTGAGCATATGATGTACATAAACACAGACTCACATTTACTTCCAAAAATTTAAAGATGTGTGGGGCCACTGAAAGGGCTCAACCATTAACAGCATTGTCTCCTCTTCCAGAGAACCTGGGATCAACTACCAGCAACTATATTGTGGCCCATCTCCAGTTCCAGTGGATCAGAAAGACAGACAGACAGACAGACAGAGATAAGGATGCCAGGCCTGCCTGGTCTTTCTTTATTTCTTATCCTTTAAAAAAATGTTTATTTATTTATTTATTTATTTATTTATTTATTTATTTATGTATTTATTAGATATAAGTACACTGTAGCTGCCTTCAGACACTCCAGAAGAGGGTTTCAGATTCTGGAGAATCTAAATCCCTCTTAAGGTCTGCATATGATGTACATAAACACAGCCTCACATATACTTCTAAAAATTTAAAGATTGGTGGGACCACTGAAAGGGCTCAACAATTACCATCACTGTCTCCACTTCCAGAGAACCTGGTATCAACTATCAGCAACTATATAGTGGCCCAACTCCAGTTCCAGGGGATCAGACAGACTGTCAGACAGACAGACAGAGATAAGGATGGCAGGCTTGCCTGGTCTTTCTTTCTTTCTTATCCTTTTGAAAAAATGTTTGCTTATTTATTTATTTATGTATTTATTAGATATAAGTACACTGTAGCTGTCTTCAGACACTCCAGAAGACGGTGTCAGATTCTGGAGAATCTAAATCCCTCTTTTGGCCTGCATATTATGTACATAAACACAGACTCACGTATACTTCTAAAAATTTAAAGATGTGTGGGGCCACTGAGAAGAATGGGAGGGTAGGGAAGTGGGGGGAGGTATGGGGGACTTTTGGGATAGCATTGGAAATGTAATTGAGGAAAATATGTAATTAAAAAAAACAGTGAAAAACATAACAAAACAATTAACAGCATTGTCTCCTCTTCTAGAGAATCTGGGATCAACTACCAGCAACTATATGGTGGCCCTTCTCCAGTTCCAGGGTATCAGACAGACAGACAGACAGACAGACAGAGATAAGGATGGCAGGCCTGCCTGGTCTTTCTTTCTTTCATATCCTTTTTAAAAAAATGTTTATTTATATATATATATATATATTTATTTATTTATTTATTTATTTATTTATTTATTTATTTATTAGATATAAGTACACTGTAGCTATCTTTAGACACTCCAGAAGAGGGTGTCAGATTCTGGAGAATCTAAATCCCTCTTACGATCTGCATATGATGTATATAAACACAGCCTCACATTTTCTTCTAAAAATTTAAAGATGGGTGTGGCTTGGAATAAGATGAGTAACACTGAAAAAGTCAAAAAATGAAAAATCACACTGTAGGATTTGGAATATGGTGAGAAACCCTGAAAAAGTCGAAAAATGAGAAAAGCATGCAGGAGTACCTGGAATATGGTGAGAAACACTGAAAAAGTCTTAAATGAGAATATCACACTCTAGGACTTGGAATATGGTGAGAAACCCTGAAAATGTCGAAAAATGAGAAAATCATGCAGTAGGACCCAGAATATGGAGAGAAACCCTGAAAAAAAAAGTCAAAAAATAAGAAAATCACGCAGTAGGACCTGGAAGCTGGTGAGAAACCCTGAAAAAGTCGAAAAATGAGAAAATCAATCTGTAGGATCTGGAATATGGTGAGAAACCCTGAAAAAGTCGAAAAATGAGAAAATCACACTGTAGGACTTGGAATATGGTGAGAAACCCTGAAAAAGTCGAAAAATGAGAAAATCACGCAGTAGGACCTGGGATTTGGTGAGAAACACTGAAAAAGTCTTAAAATAGAAAATCACACTGTAGTACTTGGAATATGGTGAAAAATACTGAAAAAGTCTTAAAATGAGAAAATCACACCTTAGGACCTGGAATATGGTGAGAAACCCTGAAAAGGTCAAAAAATGAGAAAAATCACACTGTAGTACATGGAATATGGGTAGAAACTCTGAAAAAGTCGCAAATTATAAAATGACAGTGTAGGGCCTGGAATATGTTGAGAAAACCTGAAATATTCGAAAAATGAGAAAATGACAATGTAGAACCTGGAATACCGTAAGAAACCCTGAAAAAGTTAAAAAATGAGAAAAATCACACTCTAGGACTGGAATATGGTGAGAAACCCTGAAACATCGAAAAATGAGAAAATCATGTAGTAGGACCCAGAATATGGTGAGAAATCCTGAAAAAAGTCGAAAAATGAGAAAATCACGCAGTAGGACCTGGAAGCTGGTGAGAAACCCTGAAAAAGTCGAAAAATGAGAAAATCAAACTGTAGGACCTGGAATATGTTGAGAAACCCTGAAAAATACGAAAAAGGCAAAAATCACACTCTAGGACTTGGAATATGATGAGAAACCGTGAAAAAGTCAAAAAATGAAAAAATCACACTGTAGTACCTGGAATATGGTAAGAAACACTAAAAAAGTATTAAAATGAGAAAATCACCCAGTAGGACCTGGAATGTGGTGAGAAACCCTGAAACAGTCGAAATATAAGAAAATCAAACTTGTAGTACATGCAATATGGTGACAAACACTGAAAAAGTCGAAAAATGAGAATATCACACTCTAGGATTTGGAATATGATGAGAAACCCTGAAAAATTCAAAAAATGAGAAAATCACACTGTAGGACTTGGAATATGGTGAGAAACCCTCAAAAAGTCGAAAAATGAGAAAATCATGCACTAGGACCCAGAATATGATGAGAAACACAGAAAAAGTCTTAAAATGAGAAAATCACACTGTAGGACCTGGAATATGGTAAGAAACCCTGAAAATGTCGAAAAATGAGAAAATGACACTGTAGGAGCTGGAATATGGTGAGAAGTCATGAAAAAGTCAAAAAAAAAAAAAGAAATACACACTTGTAGGACTTGCAATATGGTGAGAGACCCTGAAAAAGTCTTAAAATGAGAAAATCACACTGTAGGACTTGGGATATGGTGAGAAACCCCGAAAAAGTCGAAAAATTAGAAAATCAAACTGTAGTACCTGGTATATGGTGAGAAACACTAAAAAAGTATTAAAATGAGAAAATCACACAGTAGGACCTGGAATATGGTGAGAAAACCTGAAACAGTTCAAAAATAAGAAAATAAAACTTGTAGTACATGCAATATGGTGAGAAACACTGAAAAAGTCGAAAAATGAGAAAATCACACTCTAGGACTTGGAATATGATGAGAAACCCAGAAAAATTCTAAAAATGAGAAAATCACACTGTAGTACATGGAATATGGTGAGAAACCCTGAAAAAGTCGAAAAATGAGAAAATCACACTGTAGTACCTAGAATATGGTGAGAAACACTGAAAAAGTCTAAAAATAAGATAAAACTTGTAGTACCTGAAATATGATGAGAAACCCTGAAAAAGTCAAAAAATTAGAAAATCAAATTGTAGGAACTGGAATATGCTGAGAATCCCTGAAAAATTCAAAAAATGCGAAAATCACACTCTAGGACTTGGAATACGATGAGAAACCCTGAAAAAGTCAAAAAATGAGAAAATCACACTGTAGTACCTGGAATATGGTGAGAAACACTGAAAAAGTCTAAAAATAAGATAAAACTTGTAGTACCTGAAATATGGTGAGGAACCCTAAAAAAGTCGAAAAATGAGAAAATCACACTGTAGGACTTCGAATATGATGAGAAACCGTGAAAAAGTAAAAAAATGAGAAAAATACACTGTAGGAGCTGGAATATGGAGAGAAACCCTGAAAAGGTTAAAAAATTAGAATATCACAATTGTAGGACCTCCAATATGGTGAGAAACCCTGAAAAAGTCGAAAAATGAGAAAACCACACTGTAGGACCTGGAATATGGTGAGAAACACTGAAAAATTCAAAAAATGAGAATATCACACAGTAGGACCTAAATATGGTGAGAAACCGTGAAACAGTCGAAATATAAGAAAATCAAACTTGAAGTACCTGCAATATGGTGAGAAACCCTGAAAAAGTCGAAAAATGAAAAAATCACACTGTAGGATTTGGAATATGATGAGAAACCATGAAAAAGTCAAAAATGAGAAAAATATACTGTAGGAGTTGGAATGTGGTGAGAAAAACTGAAAAAGTCGAAGAATAAGAAAATCACACAAGTAGGACCTCCAATATGGTGAGAAACCCTGAAAAAGTCGAAAAATGAGAAAATTACAGAGTAGGACATGGAATATGGTAAGAAACCCTTTAAAAGTCGGAAAAAGAGAAAATCACACTGTAGGATTTGGAATATGATGAGAAAACCTGAAAAAGTCAAAAAATGAGAAAATCACACTGTAGTACCTGGAATATTGTGAGAAAACACTGAAAAAGTCTAAAAATGAGAAAATCACACAGTAGGACTTGGAATAAGGTGAGAAACCCTGAAACAGTCGAAAAATAAGAAAATCAAACTTGTAGTACCTGCAATATGGTGAGAAAACCTGAAAAAGTCGACAAATGAGAAAATCATACTGTAGGACCTGCAATAGGGTGAGAAATTCTGAAAAAGTCAAAAAATGAGAAAATCACACTGTAGGACTTGGAATATGATGAGAAAACCTGAAAAAATCTAAAAATGAGAAAATCACACTGTAGGACCTGGAATATGGTGAGAAAACATGAAAAATTCAAAAAGGAGAAAATCACACTCTAGGACTTGGAATATGATGAGAAAACCTGAAAAAGTCCAAAAATGAGAAAATCACACTGTAGGACTTCGAATATGGTGAGAAACTCTGAAAAAGTCAAAAAATGAGAAAATCACCCTGTAGGACTTGGAATATGGTGAGAAACCCTGAAAAAGTCAAAAAATGAGAAAAATCACACTGTAGTACATGGAATATGGTGAGAAACTCTGAAAAAGTCGCAAATTAGAAAATGACAGTGTAGGACCTGGAATATGTTGAGAAAACCTGAAATATTCAAAAAATGAGAAAATGACAATGTAGAACCTGGAATAAGTAAGAAACCCCGAAAATTTTAAAAAAAGAGAAAATCTCACTGTAGGACCTGGAATATGGTGAGAAACAGTGAAAAAGTCAAAAAATGAGAATATCACACTCTAGGACTTGGAATATGGTGAGAAACCCTGAAAAAGTCAAAACATGAGAAATTCATGCAGTAGGACCCAGAATATGGTGAGAAACCCTGAAAGAAGTCGGAAAATGAGAAAATCAGGCAGTAGGACTTGGAAGCTAGTGAGAAACCCTGAAAAAGACGAAAAGTGAGAATAACAAACTGTAGGACCTGGAATATGTTGAGAAACCCTGAAAAAATCGAAAAAAGCAAAAATCACACTCTAGGACTTGGAATGTGATGAGAAATCCTGAAAAAGTAAAAAAATGAGAAAATCACACTGTAGTACCTGGAATATGGTAAAAAAGTATTAAAATGAGAAAATCACACAGTAGGACCTGGAATATGGTGAGAAACTCTGAATAAGTCGAAAACATGAGAAAATCACGCAGTAGCCTGGAATATGGTGAGAAACCCTGAAAAAGTCGAAAAATGAGAAAATCACACTGTAGGGCCTGGAATATGGTGAGAAACTCTGAAAATGTCGAAAAATAAGAAATTCACACTTGTAGGACCTGCAATGTGGTGAGAAACCCTGAAAAAGTCAAAAAATGAGAAAATCACACTGTAGGACTTGGAATAAAATGAGAAACCGTGAAAAAGACAAAAAATGACAAAAGTACACGGTAGGAGATGGAATATGGAGAGAAACCGTTAAAAAGTAGAAAAATAAGATATACACACTTGTAGGACATGCAATATGGTGAGAGACCCTGAAAAAGTCTTAAATGAGAAAATCACACTGTAGTACCTGGAATATGTTGAGAAACCCTGAAAAAGTCCAAAAATAAGAAATTCACACGTGTAGGACCTGCAATATGGTGAGAAACCCTGAAAAAGTTGAAAAATGAGAAAATCACACTGTAGGACTTGGAATAAGATGAGACACCCTGAAAAAGTCAAAAAATGAGAAAATTTCACTGTAGGACTTGGATTAAGATGAGAAACCCTGAAAAAGTTGAAAAATGAGAAAATCACAATGTAGAAGATGGAATATGGTGAGCAATCCTGAAAAAGTCAAAAAATGAGAAAATCACACTGTGGAACCTGGAATATGGTGAGAAACTCTGAAAAAGGCGAAAAATTGGAAAAATCACACTCTAGGACTTGGAATATGATGAGAAACCCTGAAAAAGTCAAAAATGAGAAAATCAGACTGTAGTAGCTGGAATATGGTGAGAAACATGGAAAAAGTCTCAAAATGAGAAAATCACACAGTTGGACCTGCAATATGGTGAGAAACACTGAAACAGTCGAAAAATAAGAAAATCAAACTTGTAGTCCCTGCAATATGGTGAGAAACCCTGAAAAATTCCAAAAATGAGAAAATCACACTGTAAGATTTAGAATATGATGAGAAACACTGAAAAAGTCAAAAAATGAGAAAAATACACTGTAGAAGATGGAATATGGTGAGTAAACCCTGAAAAAGTCGAAAAATAAGAAAATCACACTTGTAGAACCTCCAATATGTTGAGAAAACCCTGAAAAAGTCTTAAAATGAGAAAATCACACTGTAGGGACTTGGAATAAGATGAGAAACCCCTAAAAAAGTCGAAAAATGAGAAAAAATACACTGAAGGAGTTGGAATATGTTGAGAAACCCTGAAAAAGTCTTAAAATGAGAAAATCGCACTGTTAGACCTGGAATATGGTGAGAAACCCTGAAATATCGAAAAATAAGAAAAATCAAACTTGTAGTACCTGTAATATGGTGAGAAACCCTGAAAAAGTCAAAAAATGAGAAAATCACAATATAGGACTGGGAATAAGATGAGAATCTGTGAAAAAAGACAAAAAAAATGACAAAAACACACTGTAGGAGCTTGAATATGGTGAGAAACCCCTGAAAAAGTCCAAAAAATAAGAAATTCACACTTGTAGGGACCTGCAATATGGTGAGAAACCCTGAAAAAGTCGAAGAATGAGAAAATCACACTGTAGGAGTTGGAATATGGTGAGAAACCCTGAAAAAGTCGAAAAATGAGAAAATCATGGACTAGGACCCAGAATATGATGAGAAAACACAGAAAAAGTCTTAAAATGAGAAAATCACACTGTAGGACCTGGAATATGGTAAGAAAACCTGAAAATGTCGAAAAATGAGAAAATGACACTGTAGGAGCTGGAATATGTTGAGAAGTCCTGAAAAAAGCCAAAAAAAAAAAAAAAAAAGAAATACAAACTTGTAGGACTTGTAGGACTTGCAATATGGTGAGAGACCCTGAAAAAAGTCTTAAAATGAGAAAAATCACACTGTAGGACTTGGAATATGATGAGAAACCCTGAAAAAATTCAAAAAATGAGAAAAATCACACTGTAGTACCTGGTATATTGGTGAGAAACACTAAAAAAAGTATTTAAAATGAGAAAAATCACACTGTAGGACCTGGAATATGGTGAGAAACCCCTGAAACAGTCCAAAAATAAGAAAATAAAACTTGTAGTACATGCAATATGGTGAGAAACACTGAAAAAGTCGAAAAATGAGAATATCACACTGTAGGACTTGGAATATAGTGAGAAACCCTGAAAAAGACGAAAAATGAGAAAAAATCACACTGTAGTACATGGAATATGGTGAGAAACACTGAAAAAAGTCGAAAAATGAGAAAATCACACTGTAGTACCTAGAATATGGTGAGAAAACACTGAAAAAGTCTAAAAATAAGATAAAACTTGTAGTACCTGAAATATGATGAGAAACCCTGAAAAAAGTCAAAAAATTAGAAAATCAAATTGTAGGAACTGGAATATGCTGAGAATCCCTGAAAAATTCAAAAAATGCGAAAAATCACACTCTAGGACTTGGAATACGATGAGAAAACCCTGAAAAAAGTCAAAAAATGAGAAAATCACACTGTAGTACCTGGAATATGGTGAGAAACACTGAAAAAGTCTAAAAAATAAGATAAAACTTGTAGTACCTGAAATATGGTGAGGAACCCTAAAAATGTCGAAAAATGAGAAAAATCACACTGTAGGACTTCGAATATGATGAGAAACCGTGAAAAAGTAAAAAAAATGAGAAAAATACACTGTAGGAGCTGGAATATGGAGAGAAACCCTGAAAAGGTTAAAAAATTAGAATATCACAATTGTAGGACCTCCAATATGGTGAGAAACCCTGAAAAAGTAGAAAAATGAGAAAAACCACAATGTAGGACCTGGAATATGGTGAGAAACACTGAAAAATTCAAAAAAATGAGAAAATCACACAGTAGGACCTAAATATGGTGAGAAACCGTGAAACATTCGAAATATAAGAAAAATCAAACTTGAAGTACCTGCAATATGGTGAGAAACCCTGAAAAAGTCGAAAAATGAAAAAATCACACTGTAGGATTTGGAATATGATGAGAAACCATGAAAAAGTCAAAAATGAGAAAAAATATACTGTAGGAGTTGGAATGTGGTGAGAAAAACTGAAAAAGTCGAAGAATAAGAAAATCACACAAGTAGGACCTCCAATATGGTGAGAAACCCTGAAAAAGTCGAAAAATGAGAAAATTACAGAGTAGGACATGGAATATGGTAAGAAACCCCTTTAAAAGTCGGAAAAAGAGAGAAAATCACACTGTAGGATTTGGAATATGATGAGAAAACCTGAAAAAGTCAAAAAAATGAGAAAATCACACTGTAGTACCTGGAATATTGTGAGAAAACACTGAAAAAGTCTAAAAATGAGAAAATCACACAGTAGGACTTGGAATAAGGTGAGAAACCCTGAAACAGTCGAAAAAATAAGAAAATCAAAACTTGTAGTACCTGCAATATGGTGAGAAAACCTGAAAAAGTCGACAAATGAGAAAATCATACTGTAGGACCTGCAATAGGGTGAGAAATTCTGAAAAAGTCAAAAAATGAGAAAATCACACTGTAGGGACTTGGAATATGATGAGAAAACCTGAAAAAAATCTAAAAATGAGAAAATCACACTGTAGGACCTGGAATAAGGTGAGAAAACATGAAAAATTCAAAAAGGAGAAAATCACACTCTAGGACTTGGAATATGATGAGAAAAACCTGAAAAAGTCCAAAAATGAGAAAATCACACTGTAGGACTTCGAATATGGTGAGAAACTCTGAAAAAGTCAAAAAATGAGAAAAATCACCCTGTAGGACTTGGAATATGGTGAGAAACCCCTGAAAAAGTCAAAAAAATGAGAAAAAATCACACTGTAGTACATGGAATATGGTGGAGAAACTCTGAAAAAAGTCGCAAATTAGAAAATGACAGTGTAGGACCTGGAATATGTTGAGAAAACCTGAAAATATTCAAAAAATGAGAAAATGACAATGTAGAACCTGGAATAAGTAAGAAACCCCCGAAAATTTTAAAAAAAGAGAAAATCGCACTGTAGGACCTGGAATATGGTGAGAAACAGTGAAAAAGTCAAAAAAATGAGAATATCACACTCTAGGACTTGGAATATGGTGAGAAAAACCTGAAAAAAGTCAAAACATGAGAAATTCATGCAGTAGGACCCAGAATATGGTGAGAAACCCTGAAAGAAGTCGGAAAATGAGAAAATCAGGCAGTAGGACTTGGAAGCTAGTGAGAAAACCCTGAAAAAGACGAAAAGTGAGAATAACAAACTGTAGGACTTGGAATATGTTGAGAAACCCCTGAAAAAATTCGAAAAAAAGCA